>NW_027036036.1:0-12482 GCF_034236695.1 Oncorhynchus nerka
TCACTGGTGTTGATGAGTAAGCATAGTTCTTACCTAGGTGGTGTTGATGAGTAAGCATAGCTTTCACTCTATGTGGTGGATGAGTAGCATCTTTTTACTCTGTGTTGTTGATGAGTAAGCATAGCTTTTACTCTGGTGGTGTTGATGAGTAGCATAGCTTTTACTCTGGTGGTGTTGATGAGTAAAGCATAGCTTCTTCCTCTGGTGGTGGTGTTGATGAGTAAAGCATAGCTTCTTACTCTAGTGGTGGTGTTGATGAGTAAAGCATAGCATTTTACTCTAGTGGTGGTGTTGATGAGTAAAGCATAGCTTCTTACTCTGGTGTTGTTGATGAGTAAGCATAGCTTTTTACTCTGGTGGTGTTGATGAGTAAAGCATAGCTTCTTCCTCTGGTGGTGGTGTTGATGAGTAAAGCATAGCTTCTTACTCTAGTGGTGGTGTTGATGAGTAAAGCATAGCTTTTTACTCTGGTGTTGTTGATGAGTAAAGCATAGCTTTTCACTCTGGTGGTGGTGTTGATG
The DNA here is from genome assembly GCF_034236695.1 of Oncorhynchus nerka. Lineage (NCBI taxonomy): Eukaryota > Metazoa > Chordata > Actinopteri > Salmoniformes > Salmonidae > Oncorhynchus > Oncorhynchus nerka. The sequence goes on from NW_027036036.1 coordinate 522, forward strand.
AGTAAAGCATAGCTTTTTACTCTGGTGGTGTTGATGAGTAAAGCATAGCTTCTTACTCTGGTGGTGGTGTTGATGAGTAAAGCATAGCTTCTTACTCTAGTGGTGGTGTTGATGAGTAAAGCATAGCTTCTTACTCTAGTGGTGGTGTTGATGAGTAAAGCATAGCTTCTTACTCTAGTGGTGGTGTTGATGAGTAAAGCATAGCTTCTTACTCTAGTGGTGGTGTTGATGAGTAAAGCATAGCTTCTTACTCTAGTGGTGGTGTTGATGAGTAAAGCATAGCTTCTTACTCTAGTGGTGGTGTTGATGAGTAAAGCATAGCTTCTTACTCTAGTGGTGGTGTTGATGAGTAAAGCATAGCTTCTTACTCTAGTGGTGGTGTTGATGAGTAAAGCATAGCTTCTTACTCTAGTGGTGGTGTTGATGAGTAAAGCATAGCTTCTTACTCTAGTGGTGGTGTTGATGAGTAAAGCATAGCTTCTTACTCTAGTGGTGGTGTTGATGAGTAAAGCATAGCTTCTTACTCTAGTGGTGGTGTTGATGAGTAAAGCATAGCTTCTTACTCTAGTGGTGGTGTTGATGAGTAAAGCATAGCTTCTTACTCTAGTGGTGTGTTGATGAGTAAAGCATAGCTTCTTACTCTAGTGGTGGTGTTGATGAGTAAAGCATAGCTTCTTACTCTAGTGGTGGTGTTGATGAGTAAAGCATAGCTTCTTACTCTACTGGTGTTGATGAGTAAAGCATAGCTTCTTACTCTGGTGGTGTTGATGAGTAAAGCATAGCTTCTTACTCTAGTGGTGTTGTTGATGAGTAAAGCATAGCTTCTTACTCTAGTGTGGTGTTGATGAGTAAAGCATAGCTTCTTACTCTACTGGTGTTGATGAGTAAAGCATAGCTTCTTACTCTAGTGGTGGTGTTGATGAGTAAAGCATAGCTTTTTACTCTGGTGGTGTGTTGATGAGTAAGCATAGCTTCTTACTCTGGTGGTGTTGATGAGTAAAGCATAGCTTCTTACTCTAGTGGTGGTGTTGATGAGTAAAGCATAGCTTCTTACTCTAGTGGTGTTGATGAGTAAAGCATAGCTTCTTACTCTAGTGGTGGTGTTGATGAGTAAAGCATAGCTTCTACTCTAGTGGTGGTGTTGATGAGTAAAGCATAGCTTCTTACTCTAGTGGTGGTGTTGATGAGTAAAGCATAGCTTCTTACTCTAGTGGTGGTGTTGATGAGTAAAGCATAGCTTCTTACTCTAGTGGTGGTGTTGATGAGTAAAGCATAGCTTCTTACTCTAGTGGTGGTGTTGATGAGTAAAGCATAGCTTCTTACTCTACTGGTGTTGATGAGTAAAGCATAGCTTCTTACTCTAGTGGTGGTGTTGATGAGTAAAGCATAGCTTCTTACTCTAGTGGTGGTGTTGATGAGTAAAGCATAGCTTCTTACTCTAGTGGTGGTGTTGATGAGTAAAGCATAGCTTCTTACTCTTACATTTATGTTGATGAGTAAAGCATAGCTTCACTCTAGTGGTGGTGTTGACGAGCAGCACAGCTTCCACTCAGCGGTGGTGTTGACGAGCAAAGCACAGCTTCATTAGTGGTGGTGTTGATGAGAAGCATAGCTTCACCTACTGGTGGTGTTGATGAGTAAGCATAGCTTCACCTAGTGGTGTTGATGAGCAAAGCATAGCTTCATCAGTGGTGTTGATGAGTAAAGCATAGCTTCACCTAGTGGTGGTGTTGATGAGCAAAGCATAGCTTCACTCTAGTGGTGGTGTTGATGAGCAAAGCATAGCTTCACCTAGTGGTGGTGTTGATGAGCAAAGCACAGCTTCCACTAGTGGTGGTGCTGATGAGCAAAAGCATAGCCTACTTCACTGGTCTTGATGAGTTATTAGCTTCACTCCACTGGTGTTGATGATGAGCAAAGCATAGCTTCCACCTAGTGGTGCTTGTTGATGAGCAAAGCCATAGCTTCCTACCCACTGGTGTTGGATGAGCAGCTATTAGCCTACTAGTAGAGTGTTGATGAGTACATAGCTTCACCACTGGTGTTGATGAGCAAAGCATAGCTTCACCTAGTGGTGGTGTTGATGAGCAAAGCATAGCCTTACCTACTGGTGTTGATGAGTAAAGCACAGTTTCACTCTAGTGGTGTTGATGAGCAAAAGCATAGCTTCACCTGGTGGTGTTGATGAGACAAAGCACAGCTTCACTCTAGTGGTGTTGTTGATGAGTAAAGCACAGCTTCCATCTACTGGTGTTGATGAGCAAAGCATAGCTTCTTACCTGGTGGTGGTGTTGATGAGCAAAGCATAGCTTCACCTAGTGGTGGTGTTGATGAGCAAAGCATAGCTCTTCCCCTAGTGGTGGTGTTGATGAGTAAAGCACAGCCTTACCTAGTGGTGGTGTTGATGAGCAAAGCATCTTCACCTAGTGGTGGTGTTGATGAGCAGTAGCCACCTAGATGGATTCTTCACCTAGTGGTGGTGTTGATGAGCAGCTTACAGCTTCACCTAGTGGTGGTGTTGATGAGCAAAGCATGCTTCCACTCTAGTGGTGGTGTTGATGGTGCATTGACCTGGTGTGTTGCAAAGCCACAGCTTCACCCAGTGGTGGTGTTGATGAGCAAAGCATAGCTCCACCCAGTGGTGGTGTTGATGAGCAAAGCATAGCCTCCACCTAGTGGTGGTGTTGATGAGCAAAGCCATAGCTTTACTCTAGTGGTGGTGTTGATGAGCAAAGCATAGCTTCCACCTGGTGGTGTTGATGAGCAAAGCATAGCTTCCACCACTGGTGTTGATGAGTAAAGCATAGCTTCCACCAGTGGTGGTGTTGATGAGCAAAAGCATAGCTTCCACTCTAGTGGTGGTGTTGATGAGCAAAGCATAGCTTTTACTCACTGGTGGTGTTGATGAGCTAGTGGTGGTGTTGATGAGCAAAGCATAGCTTCCTACCTAGTGGTGGTGTTGATGAGCAAAGCCATAGCCTTTACCTAGTGGTGGTGTTGATGAGTAAAAGCATAGCTTCACTAGTGGTGGTGTTGATGAGCAGCATAGCTTCCACCTAGTGGTGGTGTTGATGAGCAAAGCATAGCCACCTAGTGGTGGTGTTGATGAGCAAAGCACAGCTTCACCTAGTGGTGGTGTTGATGAGCAAAGCATAGCCACCTAGTGGTGGTGTTGATGAGCAGCATAGCTTCCACCTGGTGGTGCTGATGAGCAAAGCATAGCTTCCACTCTGGTGGTGTTGATGAGACAGCACAGCTTCCACCTAGTGGTGCTGATGAGCAAAGCATAGCTTCCACTCACTGGTGCTGATGAGCAAAGCATAGCTTCCACTAGTGGTGGTGTTGATGAGCAAAGCATAGCTTCACTCAGTGGTGGTGCTTGATGAGCAAAGCACAGCTTCACTAGTGGTGGTGTTGATGAGCAAAGCATAGCTTCACCTAGTGGTGGTGATGATGAGCCACAGCTTCCACCAGTGGTGGTGTTGATGAGCAGCACAGCTTCACCTAGTGGTGGTGTTGATGAGTAAAGCACAGCTTCTACCTAGTGGTGTTGATGAGTAAAGCATAGCTTCTTACCTACTGGTGTTGATGAGTAAAGCATAGCTTCCACCTAGTGGTGTTGATGAGCAAAGCATAGCTTACCACCAGTGGTGGTGTTGATGAGCAGCACAGCTTCCTCCTAGTGGTGGTGTTGATGAGTGTGCCACAGCTTCCACCTAGTGGTGTTGTTGATGAGTAAAGCATAGCTCCACCTGGTGGTGTTGATGAGTAAAGCATAGCTTTTTACCTAGTGGTGTTGTTGATGAGTGTGCCATAGCTTTACCTGGTGGTGTTGATGAGTACATAGCCCACTCAGGTTAACTGTTGTTGCTGGGATAAAGCATAGCCTCACCTGGACTGTTGATGAGCAAGCAAAGCTTCACCTAGTGGTGGTGTTGATGAGCAAAGCATTAGCTTCCACCTAGTGGTGGTGCTGATGAGCAAAGCACAGCTTCACCTGGTGGTGCTGATGAGCAAAGCATAGCTCCACTCCACTGGTGTTGAATGAGCAAAGCATAGCTTCCCACCTAGTGGTGGTGTTGGGATGAGTGAAGCACAGCTTCCACCTAGTGGTGGTGCTGATGAGTAAGCATAGCTTCCCACCTGGTGGTGGATGAGCAAAGCACGCCTTCACTCTAACTGGTGTTGATGAGCAAAGCACAGCCTCCACACTAGTGGTGGTGTTGATGAGTAAACCATAGCTTCACCTAGTGGTGTTGATGAGTAAAGCATAGCTTCACTCCAGTGGTGGTGTTGATGAGCAAAGCATAGCTTCACCACTGGTGTTGATGATAAAGCATAGCTTCACTCCAGTGGTGGTGCTGATGAGCAAAGCATAGCTTCACCTAGTGGTGGTGTTGATGAGCAAAGCCACAACACCTAGTGGTGTTGATGAGCAAAGCATAGCTTCACCACTGGTGTTGATGAGTAAAGCCATTAGCTTCACCTACTGGTGTTGATGAGCAAAGCATAGTTTGATGACAGCCACTAGTGTTGTTGATGAGTAAACCATAGCTTCTTACCTGGTGGTGGTGTTGATGAGTAAAGCATAGCTTCTTACTCTAGTGGTGGTGTTGATGAGCAGCACAGCTTCCACCTAGTGGTGCTGCTGATGAGCAAGGCCATAGCTTCCACCCCAGTGGTGGTTGATGAGCAGCATGCCCCAGTGGTGTTGTTGATGAGCAAAGCATAGCAGAAAGGATTCACCTGCCAATGGTGTTGATGAGCAAAGCCACAGCTTCCACCCACTGGTGTTGATGAGTGAAGCATAGCTTTTTACCAGTGGTGGTGATGATGAGCAAGTGCATAGCTTTTTACCTGGTGTTGTTGATGAGTAAGCACAGCCTACTCTGGTATTGTTGATCAGCAAAGCATAGCTTTCTACCTGGTGTTGTTGATGAGTAAGCATAGCTTCCACCTAGTGGTGGTGTTGATGAGCAGCATAGCTTCACCTAGTGGTGGTGTTGATGAGTAAAGCATAGCTTCACCTAGGTAGCTGGATGAGCAGCGACAGCTTCACCTAGTGGAGTGTTGATGAGCAAAGCACAGCTTCCACCTAGTGGTGGTGGATGAGCAAACACAGCTTCACCCACTGGTGGTGTTGATGAGTAAAGCATAGCTTCTTACTCTAGTGGTGGTGTTGATGAGTAAAGCATAGCTTCTTACTCTAGTGGTGGTGTTGATGAGTAAAGCATAGCTTCTTACTCTAGTGGTGGTGTTGATGAGTAAAGCATAGCTTCTTACTCTAGTGGTGGTGTTGATGAGTAAAGCATAGCTTCTTACTCTAGTGGTGGTGTTGATGAGTAAAGCATAGCTTCTTACTCTAGTGGTGGTGTTGATGAGTAAAGCATAGCTTCTTACTCTGGTGGTGTTGATGAGTAAAGCATAGCTTCTTACTCTACGTGGTGTTGATGAGTAAAGCATAGCTTCTTACTCTAGTGGTGTTGATGAGTAAGCATAGCTTCTTACTCTACTGGTGTTGATGAGTAAAGCATAGCTTCTTACTCTAGTGGTGGTGTTGATGAGTAAAGCATAGCTTCTTACTCTAGTGGTGGTGTTGATGAGTAAAGCATAGCTTCTTACTCTACTGGTGTTGTTGATAAAGCATAGCTTCACTTCACTGGTGTTGATGAGTAAAGCATGAGCTTCTTACCTAGTGGTAGTGTTGATGAGTAAAGCATAGCTTTTTACCACTGTTGTTGATGAGTAAAGCATAGCTTTTACTCTAGTGGTATGTTGATGAGTACATAGCTTTACCTACCAGGCTGATGAGTAAGCACAGCTTACCTGGTGTTGATGAGCAAGCACAGCTTTCACCTGGTGTTGTTGATGCGCTAGCTTCTCACTCTGGTGTTGTTGACCAGCGTGCCACAGCCTACCTGGTGTTGCTGATGGAGTGCCATTAGCCTCACCTCCAGTGGTGCGGATGAGCAAGCCACAGCTTCCACCTAGTGGTGAAGGATGAGCAGCTACGCTTCCACCTGGTGGTGCTGATGAGTGTGCCACAGCCTTCCACCTATGGTGGTGTTGATGAGTGCATAGCTTCTTACTCTAGTGGTGGTGTTGATGAGTAAAGCATAGCTTCTTACTCTAGTGGTGGTGTTGATGAGTAAAGCATAGCTTCTTACTCTAGTGGTGGTGTTGATGAGTAAAGCATAGCTTCTTACTCTAGTGGTGGTGTTGATGAGTAAAGCATAGCTTCTTACTCTAGTGGTGGTGTTGATGAGTAAAGCATAGCTTCTTACTCTAGTGGTGGTGTTGATGAGTAAAGCATAGCTTCTTACTCTAGTGGTGGTGTTGATGAGTAAAGCATAGCTTCTTACTCTAGCTGGTGTTGATGAGTAAAGCATAGCTTCTTACTCTACGTGGTGTTGATGAGTAAAGCATAGCTTCTTACTCTAGTGGTGGTGTTGATGAGTAAAGCATAGCTTCTTACTCTAGTGGTGTTGTTGATGAGTAAGCATAGCTTCTTACTCTACTGGTGTTGATGAGTAAGCATAGCTTCTTACTCTACTGGTGTTGATGAGTAAAGCATAGCTTCTTACTCTAGTGTGTTGATGAGTAAACCATAGCTTCTTACTCTACTGGTGTTGATGAGTAAAGCATAGCTTCTTACTCTACTGGTGTTGATGAGTAAAGCATAGCTTCTTACTCTAGTGGTGGTGTTGATGAGTAAAGCATAGCTTCTTACTCTACTGGTGTTGATGAGTAAAGCATAGCTTCTTACTCTAGTGGTGTTGTTGATGAGTAAAGCATAGCTTCTTACTCTGGTGGTGGTGTTGATGAGTAAAGCATAGCTTCTTACTCTAGTGGTGTTGTTGATGAGTAAAGCATAGCTTCTTACTCTACTGGTGTTGATGAGTAAAGCATAGCTTCTTACTCTAGTGGTGGTGTTGATGAGTAAAGCATAGCTTCTTACTCTAGTGGTGGTGTTGATGAGTAAAGCATAGCTTCTTACTCTAGTGGTGGTGTTGATGAGTAAAGCATAGCTTCTTACTCTAGTGGTGGTGTTGATGAGTAAAGCATAGCTTCTTACTCTAGTGGTGGTGTTGATGAGTAAAGCATAGCTTCTTACTCTAGTGGTGGTGTTGATGAGTAAAGCATAGCTTCTTACTCTAGCTGGTGTTGATGAGTAAAGCATAGCTTCTTACTCTAGTGGTGGTGTTGATGAGTAAAGCATAGCTTCTTACTCTAGTGGTGGTGTTGATGAGTAAAGCATAGCTTCTTACTCTAGTGGTGGTGTTGATGAGTAAAGCATAGCTTCTTACTCTAGTGGTGTTGTTGATGAGTAAAGCATAGCTTCTTACTCTAGTGGTGGTGTTGATGAGTAAAGCATAGCATTTTACTCTAGTGGTGTTGTTGATGAGTAAAGCATAGCTTCTTACTCTAGTGGTGGTGTTGATGAGTAAAGCATAGCTTCTTACTCTAGTGGTGGTGTTGATGAGTAAAGCATAGCTTCTTACTCTAGTGGTGGTGTTGATGAGTAAAGCATAGCTTCTTACTCTAGTGGTGGTGTTGATGAGTAAAGCATAGCTTCTTACTCTACTGGTGTTGATGAGTAAAGCATAGCTTCTTACTCTAGTGGTGGTGTTGATGAGTAAAGCATAGCTTCTTACTCTAGTGGTGGTGTTGATGAGTAAAGCATAGCTTCTTACTCTAGTGGTGTTGATGAGTAAAGCATAGCTTCTTACTCTACTGGTGTTGATGAGTAAAGCATAGCTTCTTACTCTAGTGGTGGTGTTGATGAGTAAAGCATAGCTTCTTACTCTACTGGTGTTGATGAGTAAAGCATAGCTTCTTACTCTAGTGGTGGTGTTGATGAGTAAAGCATAGCTTCTTACTCTAGTGGTGTTGTTGATGAGTAAGCATAGCTTCTTACTCTACTGGTGTTGATGAGTAAAGCATAGCTTCTTACTCTACTGGTGTTGATGAGTAAAGCATAGCTTCTTACTCTAGTGTTGTTGATGAGTAAACCATAGCTTCTTACTCTACTGGTGTTGATGAGTAAAGCATAGCTTCTTACTCTACTGGTGTTGATGAGTAAAGCATAGCTTCTTACTCTAGTGGTGGTGTTGATGAGTAAAGCATAGCTTCTTACTCTACTGGTGTTGATGAGTAATGCATAGCTTCTTACTCTAGTGGTGTTGTTGATGAGTAAAGCATAGCTTCTTACTCTGGTGGTGGTGTTGATGAGTAAAGCATAGCTTCTTACTCTAGTGGTGTTGTTGATGAGTAAAGCATAGCTTCTTACTCTACTGGTGTTGATGAGTAAAGCATAGCTTCTTACTCTAGTGGTGTTGTTGATGAGTAAAGCATAGCTTCTTACTCTGGTGGTGGTGTTGATGAGTAAAGCATAGCTTCTTACTCTAGTGGTGGTGTTGATGAGTAAAGCATAGCTTCTTACTCTAGTGGTGGTGTTGATGAGTAAAGCATAGCTTCTTACTCTAGTGGTGGTGTTGATGAGTAAAGCATAGCTTCTTACTCTAGTGGTGGTGTTGATGAGTAAAGCATAGCTTCTTACTCTACTGGTGTTGATGAGTAAAGCATAGCTTCTTACTCTAGTGGTGGTGTTGATGAGTAAAGCATAGCTTCTTACTCTAGTGGTGGTGTTGATGAGTAAAGCATAGCTTCTTACTCTAGTGGTGGTGTTGATGAGTAAAGCATAGCATTTTACTCTAGTGGTGTTGTTGATGAGTAAAGCATAGCTTCTTACTCTAGTGGTGGTGTTGATGAGTAAAGCATAGCTTCTTACTCTAGTGGTGGTGTTGATGAGTAAAGCATAGCTTCTTACTCTAGTGGTGGTGTTGATGAGTAAAGCATAGCTTCTTACTCTAGTGGTGGTGTTGATGAGTAAAGCATAGCTTCTTACTCTAGTGGTGGTGTTGATGAGTAAAGCATAGCTTCTTACTCTAGTGTGGTGTTGATGAGTAAAGCATAGCTTCTTACTCTAGTGGTGGTGTTGATGAGTAAAGCATAGCTTCTTACTCTAGTGGTGGTGTTGATGAGTAAAGCATAGCTTCTTACTCTACTGGTGTTGATGAGTAAAGCATAGCTTCTTACTCTACTGGTGTTGATGAGTAAAGCATAGCTTCTTACTCTAGTGGTGGTGTTGATGAGTAAAGCATAGCTTCTTACTCTAGTGGTGGTGTTGATGAGTAAAGCATAGCTTCTTACTCTAGTGGTGGTGTTGATGAGTAAAGCATAGCTTCTTACTCTAGTGGTGTTGATGAGTAAAGCATAGCTTCTTACTCTAGTGGTGGTGTTGATGAGTAAAGCATAGCTTCTTACTCTAGTGGTGGTGTTGATGAGTAAAGCATAGCTTCTTACTCTAGTGGTGGTGTTGATGAGTAAAGCATAGCTTCTTACTCTACTGGTGTTGATGAGTAAAGCATAGCTTCTTACTCTAGTGGTGTTGTTGATGAGTAAAGCATAGCTTCTTACTCTAGTGGTGGTGTTGATGAGTAAAGCATAGCTTCTTACTCTAGTGGTGGTGTTGATGAGTAAAGCATAGCTTCTTACTCTAGTGGTGGTGTTGATGAGTAAAGCATAGCTTCTTACTCTAGTGGTGGTGTTGATGAGTAAAGCATAGCTTCTTACTCTAGTGGTGGTGTTGATGAGTAAAGCATAGCTTCTTACTCTAGTGGTGGTGTTGATGAGTAAAGCATAGCTTCTTACTCTAGTGGTGGTGTTGATGAGTAAAGCATAGCTTCTTACTCTAGTGGTGGTGTTGATGAGTAAAGCATAGCTTCTTACTCTACTGGTGGTGTTGATGAGTAAAGCATAGCTTCTTACTCTACGTGGTGTTGATGAGTAAAGCATAGCTTCTTACTCTAGTGGTGTGTTGATGAGTAAAGCATAGCTTCTTACTCTAGTGGTGGTGTTGATGAGTAAAGCATAGCTTCTTACTCTAGTGGTGGTGTTGATGAGTAAAGCATAGCTTCTTACTCTAGTGGTGGTGTTGATGAGTAAAGCATAGCTTCTTACTCTAGTGGTGGTGTTGATGAGTAAAGCATAGCTTCTTACTCTAGTGGTGGTGTTGATGAGTAAAGCATAGCTTCTTACTCTAGTGGTGGTGTTGATGAGTAAAGCATAGCTTCTTACTCTAGTGGTGGTGTTGATGAGTAAAGCATAGCTTCTTACTCTAGTGGTGGTGTTGATGAGTAAAGCATAGCTTCTTACTCTAGTGGTGGTGTTGATGAGTAAAGCATAGCTTCTTACTCTAGTGGTGGTGTTGATGAGTAAAGCATAGCTTCTTACTCTAGTGGTGGTGTTGATGAGTAAAGCATAGCTTCTTACTCTAGTGGTGGTGTTGATGAGTAAAGCATAGCTTCTTACTCTAGTGGTGGTGTTGATGAGTAAAGCATAGCTTCTTACTCTGGTGGTGTTGATGAGTAAAGCATAGCTTCTTACTCTAGTGGTGGTGTTGATGAGTAAAGCATAGCTTCTTACTCTAGTGGTGGTGTTGATGAGTAAAGCATAGCTTCTTACTCTAGTGGTGGTGTTGATGAGTAAAGCATAGCTTCTTCCTCTAGTGGTGGTGTTGATGGGTGGCACGCTTCTTACTCTAGTGGTGGTGTTGATGAGTAAAGCTGGCTTTTTACTCTGGTGGTGTTGATGAGTAAGCATAGCTTCTTACTCTAGTGGTGGTGTTGATGAGTAAAGCATGGCTTCTTGCTCTATCTACTGGTGTTGATGAGTAAAGCATAGCTTTTTACTCTACTGGTGTTGATGGAGGTAAAGCATAGCTTCTTACTCTGGTGATGGTGTTGATGAGTAAAGCATAATTCTTACTCTAGTGGTGGTGTTGATGAGTAAAGCATAGCTTCTTACTCTACTGGTGTTGATGAGGTGAGGTGTTGATGAGTAAAGCATGGCTTCTTGCCACAAGTGGTGGTGTTAGTGAGTAAAAGCATAGCCACTAGTGGTGTTGTTGATGGGTAAGCATAGCTTTGCACTCTAGTGGTGGTGTTGTTGATGAGTAAAGAGAGCAAACCTCTATAGTGTTGTTGATGAGTAAACCTTTTTACTCTGGTGTTGTGAGGTGTTGATGGTAAGTAAAAACAACTTTACTCTGGTGGTGGTGTTGATGAGTAAAGCACTTTAGCTTCTTACTCTACTGGTGTTGATGGTAATGCATAACACTCTAGTGGTGGTGTTGATGGTAAAAAACTGCTTCTTACTCTGGTGGTGGTGTTGATGAGTAAAGCAGCCTTTTTACTCTAGTGGTGTTGTTGATGGTGTTGTTGATGAGTAAAGCATGGCTTCTTACTCTAGTGGTGTTGTTGATGAGTAAAGCACAGCCTTTTACTCTGGTGGTGGTGTTGATGAGTAAACGTAGCTTCTTACTCTAGTGGTGGTGTTGATGAGTAAAGCATAGCTTCTTACTCTAGTGGTGGTGTTGATGGAAGTAGAAACGCGAAAGCTGTACTCTGGTGGTGGTGTATTTGATGAGTAGAGCATGACTGTACTCTGATGGTGGTGTTGATGAGTAAACATAGCTTCTTACTCTACTGGTTGATGAGTAAAGCGCAAAGCTTCTTACTCTAGTGGTGGTGTTGATGAGTAAAGCATAGTGCTTACTCTACTCTAGTGGTGGTGTTGATGAGTAAAGCATAGCTTCTTACTCTAGTGGTGGTGTTGATGAGTAAAGCATAGCATTCTTACTCTAGTGGTGTTGTTGATGAGTAAAGCATAGCTTCTTACTCTAGTGGTGGTGTTGATGAGTAAAGCATAGCTTCTTACTCTAGTGGTGTTGTTGATGAGTAAAGCATAGCTTCTTACTCTAGCTGGTGTTGATGAGTAAAGCATAGCTTCTTACTCTAGCTGGTGTTGATGAGTAAAGCATAGCTTCTTACTCTAGTGGTGGTGTTGATGAGTAAAGCATAGCTTCTTACTCTGGTGGTGTTGATGAGTAAGCATAGC
>NW_027036037.1:0-12483 GCF_034236695.1 Oncorhynchus nerka
ACACACACACACACACACACACACACACACACACACACACACACACACACACACACCACACCACACACACACTACACACACACCACACACACACAACAGGGAGTTCAGATGTGTGTGACAGGGGGTTCAGAGTGTGTGTGATAGATGCAGGGGGTTCAGAGTGTGTGTGAGAGGCAGGAGGTTCAGGAGTGTGTGTGAGAAGCAGAGGGTTCAGAGTGTGTGTGAGTAAGCAGGGGGTTCAGAGTGTGTGAGAGAGGCAGGGGTTCAGAGTGTGTGTGAGAGGCAGGGAGGTTCAGAGTGTGTGTGATAGAGGCAGGGGGTTCAGAGGTGTGTGATAGGAGGCAGGGGGGTTCAGAGGTGTATGATAGAGGCAGGGGTTCAGAGTGTGTGTAGAGGCAGGGGGTTCAGAGTGTGTGTGTGTGACAGGGAGGTTCAAGAGTGTGTGTGTGTGTGTGTGTAGTGACAGGGAGGTTCAGAGATGTGAGAGACAGGGGGTTCAGAGTGTGTGTGACAGGGGGTTCAGAGTGTGTGTGAGAGGCAGGGAGTTCAGAGTGTGTGTGTGACAGGGGGTTCAGAGTGTGTGTGTGTGACAGGGGGTTCAGAGTGTGTGTGAGAGGCAGGGGTTCAGAGTGTGTGTGTGACAGGGGGTTCAGAGTGTGTGTGTGTACAGGGAGGTTCAGAGTGTGTGTGAGAGCAGGGGTTCAGAGTGTGTGTGTGACAGGAGTTCAGAAGTGTGTGATAGAGGCAGGGGGTTCAGAGTGTGTGTGGAGAGGCAGGGGGTTCAGAGTGTGTGTGAGAAGCAGAGGGTTCAGAGTGTGTGTAGAAGCAGGGGTTCAGAGTGTGTGTGAGAGGCAGGGGTTCAGAGTGTGTGAGAGGCAGGGGGTTCAGAGTGTGTAGAGAAGCAGGGGAGTTCAGAGTGTGTGTAGAGACAGGGGGTTAAGAGTGTGTGTGGACAGGGAGGTTCAGAGTGTGTGTAGAGGCAGGGGGTTCAGAGTGTGTGTGTCGAGGCAGGAGTTCAAGTGTGTGTGAGGCAGGGAGTTCAGAGTGTGTGAAACCAGGAGTTCAAGTGTGTAGTAGAGCAGAGTTCAAGTGTGTGTGATAGAGGCAGGGAGTTCAAATTAGTAATATGTCGAGCAGGAGTTCAAGTGTGTGTGAGGCAGGGTTCAGAGTGTGAGAGAGCAGGGAGTTCAAGTGTGTGTGATAGAAAGCAGGAGTTCAGAGTGTGTGTGAGAAGCAGGGGAGTTCAGAGTGTGTGTGTGTGACAGGAGGTTCAGAGTGTGTGTGAGAAGCAGGGGGTTCAGAGTGTGTGTGTGAGCAGAGGGTTCAGAGTGTGTGACAGGAGGGGGGTTCAGAGTGTGTGTGTGACAGGGGGGTTCAGAGTGTGTGTGACAGGGAGGTTCAGAGTGTGTGTGACAGGGAGGTTCAGAGTGTGTGTGATAGAGGCAGGGGTTCAGAGTGTGTGTGATAGAACAGGGGTTCAGAGTGTGCTTGAGAGGCAGGGGTTCAGAGTGTGTGTGAGAGAGGCAGGGGGTTCAGAGTGTGTGTGATAGAGGCAGGGGGTTCAGAGTGTGTGTGTGACAGGGGTTCAGAGTGTGTGTGAGAGGCAGGGGGTTCAGAGTGTGTGTGAGAGGCAGGGGTTCAGAGTGTGTGTGAGAAGCAGAGGGTTCAGAGTGTGTGTGAGAGGCAGGGGGTTCAGAGTGTGTGTGTGACAGGGGGTTCAGAGTGTGTGTGTGTGTGTGACAGGAGGTTCAAGTGTGTGTGACAGGGGGTTCAGAGTGTGTGTGTGACAGGGGTTCAGGTGTGTGAGAGGCAGGGGTTCAAAGTGTGTGTGTGACAGGGGGGTTCAGAGTGTGTGTGTGTGCAGGGAGGTTCAGAGTGTGTGTGACAGGGAGGTTCAGAGTGTGTGTGACAGGGAGGTTCAGAGTGTGTGTGATAGAGGCAGGGGGTTCAGAGTGTGTGTGATAGAGGCAGGGGTTCAGAGTGTGTGTGAGAGGCAGGGGTTCAGAGTGTGTGTGAGAAGCAGGGGTTCAAGTGTGTGTGAAAGGCAGGGGTTCAGAGTGTGTGTGAGAGGCAGGGGGTTCAGAGTTGTGTGTGATAGAGGCAGGGGTTCAGAGTGTGTGTGAGAGGCAGGGGGGTTCAGAGTGTGTGTGATAGAGGCAGGGGGTTCAGAGTGTGTGTGATAGAGCAGGGGGTTCAGAGTGTGTGTGAGAGGCAGGGGGTTCAGAGTGTGTGTGATAGAGGCAGGGGGTTCAGAGTGTGTGTGAGAGGCAGGGGGTTCAGAGTGTGTGTGATAGAGGCAGGGGGTTCAGAGTGTGTGTGATAGAGGCAGGGAGTTCAGAGTGTGTGAGAGGCAGGGGTTCCGAGTGTGTGTGATAGAGCAGGGGGTTCAGAGTGTGTATGAGGCAGGGGTTCAGAGTGTGTGTGTGTGACAGGGAGGTTCAGAGTGTGTGTGACAGGGGGTTCAGAGTGTGTGAGACAGCGGGGTTCAGAGTGTGTGTGTGACAGGGAGGTTCAGAGTGTGTGTGATAGAGGCAGGGGTTCAGAGTGTGTGTGTGAGGCAGGGAGGTTCAGAGTGTGTGTGATAGAGGCAGGGGGTTCAGAGTGTGTGAGAGGCAGGGGGGTTCAGAGTGTATGATAGAGCAGGGGGTTCAGAGTGTGTGTGATAGAGCAGGGGGTTCAGAGTGTGTGTGATAGAGACAGGGGAGTTCAGAGTGTGTGTGACAGGGATGTTCAGAGTGTGTGTGTGTGTGTGAGTGACAGGGAAGTTCCAGAATGTGAGAGACAGGGGGTTCAGAGTGTAGAAGTCAGAGTGTGACAGGGGGGTTCAGAGTGTGTGTGAGAGGCAGGGGGTTCAGAGTGTGTGTGTGTGACAGGGGAGTTCAAGTGTGAAGCAGGGGAGTTCAAGTGTGACAAGGGGTTCAAGTGTGTGTGAAGGCAGGGGTTCAGAGTGTGTGTGTGACAGGGGGTTCAGAGTGTGTCACAGAGTGGGAGGCAAGGGTTCAGAGTGTGTGTGACAGGTTCCAGGTGGGTTCAGGAGGTTCAGAGTGTGTGACAGGGGGTTCAGAGTGTGTGTGAAGTTCAGGGTTCAGAGTGTGTGAAAGCAGGGAGTTCAGAGTGTGTGTGAAGCAGGGGGTTCAGAGTGTGTAAGAGAAGCAGGGGGTTCAGAGTGTGTGAGAGAAGCAGGGGTTCAGAGTGTGTGTGAGAGGCAGGGGGGTTCAGAGTGTGTGTGACAGGGGGTTCAGAGTGTGTGTGTGTGACAGGGGGGTTCAGAGTGTGTGTGAGAGGCAGGGGGTTCAGAGTGTGTGTGTGACAGGGGGGTTCAGAGTGTGTGTGTGTCACAGGGAGGTTCAGAGTGTGTGTGAGAGGCAGGGGGTTCAGAGTGTGTGTGTGACAGGGGTTCAGAGTGTGTGTGATAGAGGCAGGGGGTTCAGAGTGTGTGTGAGAGGCAGGGGTTCAGAGTGTGTGTGAAGGCAGGGTTCAGAGTGTGTGTGAGAAGCAGGGGGTTCAGTGTGTGAGAGGCAGGGGTTCAGAGTGTGTGTGAGAGGCAGGGGGTTCAGTGTGTGAGAGAAGCAGGGGGTTCAGAGTGTGTGTGAGAGGCAGGGGGTTCAGAGTGTGTGTGAGAGGCAGGGGGTTCAGAGTGTGTGAGAGAAGCAGGGGTTCAGAGTGTGTGTGAGAGGCAGGGGTTCAAAGTGTGTGTGAGAGCAGGAGAGTTCAGAGTGTGTGTGAGGACAAGGGAGTTAAAGTGTGTGTGACAGGGAGGTTCAGAGTGTGTGTGAGAGGCAGGGGTTCAAGTGTGTGTGTGACCAGGGGTTTCAGAGTGTGTGTGTCGGACAGGGAGGTTCAGAGTGTGTGTGACAGGGGAGTTCAGAGTGTGTGTGTGTGACAGGGAGGTTCAGAGTGTGTGTGTGTGTGACAGGGAGATTCAGAGTGTGTGTGTGTGTGTGTGTGAGTGACAGGGAGGTTCAGAATGTGAGAGACAGGGGGGTTCAGAGTGTGTGTGTGACAGGGAGGTTCAGAGTGTGTGTGAGAGGCAGGGAGTTCAGAGTGTGTGTGATAGAGGCAGGGAGTTCAGGAGTGTGTGAGGCAGGGTTCAGAGTGTGAGACAGGAGTTCAGAGTGTGAAGGCAGGGGTTCAGAGTGTGTGAAGCAGAGGTTCAGGAGTGTGAGAAGGCAGGAGTTCAGAGTGTGTGTGACAGGGGGGTTCAGAGTGTGTGAGTGTGTGACAGGAGGTTCAAGTGTGTGACAGGGAGAGTTCAAAGTGTGTGTGTGTCTGAGGAGTTCAGAGTGTGTGGGAAGGCAGGAGTTCAGAGTGTGTGTGTGACAGGAGTTCAGAGTGTGTGTGAGAACAGAGGGGTTCAAAGTGTGTGTGAAAGCAGGAGTTCAAATTAATGTGAGAAGAGCAGGAGTTCAAAGTGTGAGCAGGGAGTTCAGTGTGTGTGTGAGAGGCAGGGGGTTCAGAGTGTGTGAAGCAGGAGTTCAGAGTGTGTGACAGGGAGTTCAGAGTGTGTGTGTGACAGAGGAGTTCAGAGTGTGTGTGAGAGGCAGGAGTTCAGAGTGTGTGTGATAGACAGGAGTTCAGAGTGTGTGAGTCAAGGTTCAGTGTGAAGCAGGGGTTCAGAGTGTGTGTGACAGAAGTTCAAGTGTGTGTGATAAGGCAGGAGTTCAGAGTGTGTGTAGAAAACAGGGTTCAGAGTGTGTGAGCAGAGGAGTTCAGAGTGTGTGAGAGCAGGGGGGTTCAGAGTGTGTGAAGGCAGGAGTTCAGAGTGTGTGAGAGGCAGGAGTTCCAGTGTGTGAGAGAAGCAGGGGGTTCAGAGTGTGTGAAAGCAGGAGTTCAGAGTGTGTGTGATAGAGCCAGGGGAGTTCAGAGTGTGTGAAAGCAGGGGTTCAGAGTGTGTGTGAGGCAGGGGAGTTCCAGAGTGTGTGTGAGGCAGGGGAGTTCAAGTGTGTGTGAAGATGGGAGTTAAGAGTGAGTTCAGGAGTTCAGAGTGTGAGGCAGGAGTTCAGAGTGTGTGTGACAGACCGGGGTTTCAGAGTGTGTGTGTGTGACAGGGAGTTCAGGTGTGTGTGACAGGGAGTTCCAGGTGTGTGTGTGACAGGGAGTTCAGAGTGTGTGTGTGTGACAGGGAGATTCAGAGTGTGTGTGTGTGTGTGGGTTCTGGGGAGTGTTCCAGATATTGATAGGAACAGGGAGTTCAAGTGTGACAGGGAGGTTCAGAGTGTGGTGTGACAGGGAGGTTCAGAGTGTGTGTGTTCAGAGTGTGTGAGTGACAGGGAGGTTCAGAATGTGAGAGACAGGAGTTCAGAGTGTGTGTGAGAGGCAGAAGTTCAGAGTGTGTGAAGGCAGAGGAGTTCAGAGTGTGTGTGTGAGGCAGGGGTTCAGAGTGTGTGTGTGTGACAGGGGGTTCAGAGTGTGTGTGAATATGACAAGGGAGTTCCAAGTGTGTGTGTGTGACAGAGGTTCAGAGTGTGTATGTGTGGCAGGAGTTCAGAGTGTGTGGGAAAAGGCAGGGTTCCAGAGTGTGTGAGAGGCAGAGGAGTTCAGAGTGTGTGTGAGAAGCAGGGGTTCAGAGTGTGTGAGAGGCAGGAGTTCAGAGTGTGTGAAGAGGCAAGAGTTCAAGTGTGTGTGTGAGCAGAAGTTCAAATTAATGAGAAGAAAACAGGGGGTTCAAATTAATGTGTGATAGAAGCAGGAGTTCAGAGTGTGAAGGCAGGAGTTCAAGTGTGTGTGTGAAGCAGGGTTCAGAGTGTGTGTGAGAGAGGCAGAGGTTCAGAGTGTGTGTGAGAGGCAGGGGTTCAGAGTGTGTGAGAGCTCAGGGGGGGTTCAGAGTGTGTGTGAGAGCAGGGTTCAGAGTGTGTGAAGAGCAGGGAGGTTCAAGTGTGTGTGGCAGGGGTTTTCAAGTGTGTGTGTGACAAGGGAGTTCAGAGTGTGTGTGACAGGGGAGTTCAGTGCATGTGTGTGACAGGGAGGTTCAAGAGTGTGTGTGATAGAGGCAGGAGTTCAAGTGTGTGTGTGAGTGACAGGGAGGTTCAGAATGTGATAGAGGCAGGAGTTCCAGAGTGGTGTGTGACAGGGTTCAGAGTGTGTGTGAAGGCAGGGGGTTCAGAGTGTGTGAAGTGACAGAGGTTCAGAGTGTGTGTGTGACAGGGAGGTTCAGAGTGTGTGTGACAGGGAGTTCAGAGTGTGTGTGACAGGGAGTTCAGAGTGTGTGTAATAGTGACAGGGAGGTTCAGAGTGTGTGTGATAGAGCAGGGGAGTTCAGAGTGTGTGTGAGAGGCAGGGGGTTGTGTGTGTGAGTGACAGGGGAGGTTCAGAATGTGTGATAGAGCAGGGGGTTCAGGAGTGTGTGTGTGAGACAGAGGTTCAGAGTGTGTGTGTGATGTGCAGGGAGTTCAGAGTGTGTGTGATGAGGCAGGGAGGTTCAAGTGTGTGTGTGTGTGTGGGTTCAGGAGTTCCAGAATGTGAGAGACAGGGGGTTTAGAGTGTGTGTGTGTGACAGGGGTTCAGAGTGTGTGTGAGAGGCAGAGGGTTCAAATATGTGTGTGACAGGGTTCAAGTGTGTGTGTGACAGGGTTCAGAGTGTGTGTGTGACAGGAGTTCAGAGTGTGTATGTGACAGGAAGTTCAAATTATGTATTATTAATCAGGGAGTTCAAGTGTGGAAAGCAGGAGTTCAGGGTGTGTGAGAGCAGGGGAGTTCAGAGTGTGTGATAGAGGCAGGGGTTCAGAGTGTGTGTGAAGGCAGGGGAGTTCAAAGTGAGAAGCAGGGGAGTTCAGAAGTGTGTGTGAGAGGCAGGAGTTCAAGTGAATGTATGATGAGGAAGCAGGGGTTCAGAGTGTGTGAGAGCAGGGGGGAGTTCAAGTGTGTGTGAAGCAGGGGGTTCAGAGTGTGAGAAGGCAAGAGAGGTTCAGAAGTGTGTGTGACAGGAGTTCAAAGTAATGTGTGTGACAGGGTTCAGAGTGTGTGAAGAAGCAGGGAGTTCAGAGTGTGTGTGTGACAGGGAGTTCAGAGTGTGTGAAGATAGAGGATTCAAGTGTGTGTATGACAAGTTTCAAGTGTATGTGTAACAAGGAAGAGTTCAGAGTGTGTGACAGGAGTTCCAGAAGTGTGTGTGTGACAAGGGAGGTTCCAGAGTGTGTGTGTGACAGGGAGATTCAGGGTGTGTGTGTGTGTATGTGAGTGACAGAGGTTCAGAATGTGAGAACAGGGAGTTCAGTGTGTGTGACAGGGAGGTTCAGAGTGTGTGAGAGAGCAGGAGTTCCAGAGTGTGTGTGTGACAGGAGTTTCCAGAGTGTGTGTGTGTGACAAGGAGGTTCAGAGTGTGTGTATTAGGAGTTCCAGAGTGTGTGTGTGTGACAAGGGAGGTTCCAGAGTGTGTGTGTGACAGGGAGGTTCAGAGTGTGTGTGAGAGGCAGGGGAGTTCAGAGTGTGTGTGAGACAGAGGGGTTCAGAGTGTGTGTGAGAGGCAGGGAGTTCAGAGTGTGTGTGAGAAGCAGGGGGTTCAGAGTGTGTGTGAGAGAGCAGGGGGTTCAGAGTGTGTGAAGAGCAGGGAGTTCAGAGTGTGTGTGAGAGGCAGGGGGTTCAGAGTGTGTGTGAGAGGCAGGGGGTTCAGAGTGTGTGAGAGGCAGGGGTTCAGAGTGTGTGTGAGAAGCAGGGAGTTCAGAGTGTGTGTGAGAGGCAGGAGTTCAGAGTGTGTGTGAGACAGGAGTTCAGAGTGTGTGTGAGGCAGGGGTTCAGAGTGTGTGAGAGACAGGGAGTTCAGAGTGTGTGATAGAGCAGGGAGTTCAGAGTGTGTGTGAGAGGCAGGGGGTTCAGAGTGTGTGTGATAGAGGCAGGAGGTTCAGAGTGTGTGTGAGAGCAGGGAGGTTCAGAGTGTGTGTGTAGAGGCAGGGAGTTCAGAGTGTGTGTGTGAGGCAGGAGGTTCAGAGTGTGTGTGATAGAGGCAGGGGGTTCAGAGTGTGTGTGAGAGGCAGGGAGTTCAGAGTGTGTGTGATAGAGGCAGGGAGTTCAGAGTGTGTGTGAGAGGCAGGGGTTCAGAGTGTGTGTGAGAGGCAGGGGTTCAGAGTGTGTGTGATGAGGCAGGGGGTTCAGAGTGTGTGATAGAGCAGGGGGTTCAGAGTGTGTGTGAGAGGCAGGGGGTTCAGAGTGTGTGTGAGAGGCAGGGGGTTCAGAGTGTGTGTGAGAGAGCAGGGGTTCAGAGTGTGTGTGATAGAGGCAGGGGTTCAGAGTGTGTGTGACAGGGAGGGTTCAGAGTGTGTGTGTGTGACAGGGATGTTCAGAGTGTGTGTGTGACAGGGAGGTTCAGAGTGTGTGTGTGTGTGTGAGTGACAGGGAGGTTCAGAATGTGAGAGACAGGGGGTTCAGAGTGTGTGTGTGACAGGGAGGTTCAGAGTGTGTGTGAGAGGCAGGGGTTCAGAGTGTGTGTGTGACAGGGGGTTCAGAGTGTGTGTGTGTGACAGGAGGTTCAGAGTGTGTGTGAGAGGCAGGGGTTCAGAGTGTGTGTGTGACAGGGAGGTTCAGAGTGTGTGTGTGTGACAGGGAGGTTCAGAGTGTGTGTGAGAGGCAGGGAGTTCAAGAGTGTGTGTGTGGACAGGGGGTTCAGAGTGTGTGTGATAGAGGCAGAGGGGTTCAGAGTGTGTGTGAGAGGCAGGGGTTCAGAGTGTGTGTAGAAGCAGGGGGTTCAGAGTGTGTGTGAGAAGCAGGGGGTTCAGAGTGTGTGTGAGAGGCAGGGAGTTCAGAGTGTGTGTGAGAGGCAGGGAGTTCAGAGTGTGTGTGATAGAGGCAGGGGGTTCAGAGTGTGTGTGATAGAGGCAGGGAGTTCAGAGTGTGTGTGATAGAGGCAGGGAGTTCAGAGTGTGTGTGAGAGGCAGGGGTTCAGAGTGTGTGTGATAGAGGCAGGGGGTTCAAGTGTGTGATGAGAGACAGGGGGTTCAGAGTGTGTGTGATAGAGGCAGGGGTTCAGAGTGTGTGTGTAGAGGCAGGGGAGTTCAGAGAGTGTGTGTGTGACAGGGAGGTTCAGAGTGTGTGTGTGACAGGGGGTTCAGAGTGTGTGTGAGACAGGGAGTTCAGAGTGTGTGTGTGTGACAGGGAGGTTCAGAGTGTGTGTGATAGAGGCAGGGGGTTCAGAGTGTGTGTGAGAGGCAGGGGTTCAGAGTGTGTGATAGAGGCAGGGAGGTTCAGAGTGTGTGTGATAGAGGCAGGGAGTTCAGAGTGTGTGTGATAGAGACAGGGGGTTCAGAGTGTGTGTGTGTGTGACAGGGATGTTCAGAGTGTGTGTGTGTGACAGGGAGGTTCAGAGTGTGTGTGTGTGTGTGAGTGACAGGGAGGTTCAGAATGTGAGAGAGACAGGGGGTTCAGATGTGTGTGTGACAGGGGAGTTCAGAGTGTGTGTGAGAGGCAGGGGTTCAGAGTGTGTGTGTGACAGGGGGTTCAGAGTGTGTGTGTGTGACAGGGAGTTCAGAGTGTGTGTAGAGGCAGGAGTTCCAGAGTGTGTGTGTGACAGGGGGTTCAGAGTGTGTGTGTGTCACAGGGAGGTTCAGAGTGTGTGTGAGAGGCAGGGGTTCAGAGTGTGTGTGTGACAGGGGGTTCAGAGTGTGTGTGATAGAGGCAGGGGTTCAGAGTGTGTGAGAGGCAGGGGTTCAGAGTGTGTGAGAAGCAGAGGGTTCAGAGTGTGTGTGAGAAGCAGGGGGTTCAGAGTGTGTGTGAGAGGCAGGGAGTTCAGAGTGTGTGTGAAGGCAGGAGTTCAGAGTGTGTGAAGAAGCAGGGGGTTCAGAGTGTGTGAGAGGCAGGGGTTCAGAGTGTGTGTAGAGGCAGGAGGTTCAGAGTGTGTGAGAGACAGGGGGTTCAAGAGTGTGTGTGACAGGGAGGTTCAGAGTGTGTGTGAGAGGCAGGGGAGGTTCAGAGTGTGTGTGTGACAGGGGGTTCAGAGTGTGTGTGTGTGACAGGAGGTTCAGAGTGTGTGTGCAGGGAGTTCAGAGTGTGTGTGTGTGACAGGGAGATTCAGAGTGTGTGTGTGTGTGTGTGTGAGTGACAGGGAGGTTCAGAATGTGTGTGTGTGTGTGAGTGACAGGGAGGTTCAGAATGTGAGAGACAGGGGGGTTCAGAGTGTGTGTGTGACAGGGAGGTTCAGAGTGTGTGTGATAGAGGCAGGGGGTTCAGAGTGTGTGTGAGAGGCAGGGGGTTCAGAGTGTGTGTGAGAAGCAGGGGGTTCAGAGTGTGTGTGAGAAGCAGAGGGTTCAGAGTGTGTGTGAGAGGCAGGGGGGTTCAGAGTGTGTGTGTGACAGGGAGTTCAGAGTGTGTGTGTGTGTGACAGGGAGGTTCAGAGTGTGTGTGACAGGAGGTTCAGAGTGTGTGTGATGAAGCAGGGTTCAGAGTGTGTGTGATAGAGGCAGGGGTTCAGAGTGTGTGTGAGAGAGCAGGAGTTCAGAGTGTGATGTGAGAGGCAGGGGGTTCAGAGTGTGTGTGATGAGGCAGGGGTTCAGAGTGTGTGTGATGAGGCAGGGGGTTCAGAGTGTGTGTGATGAGGCAGGGAGTTCAGAGTGTGTGTGATAGAGGCAGGGGGTTCAGAGTGTGTGTGAGAGGCAGGGGGTTCAGATGTGTGTGTGATAGAGGCAGGGGTTCAGAGTGTGTGTGAGAGGCAGGGGGTTCAGAGTGTGTGTGATAGAGGCAGGGGGTTCAGAGTGTGTGTGAGAGGCAGGGGTTCAGAGTGTGTGTGATAGAGGCAGGGAGTTCAGAGTGTGTGTGATAGAGGCAGGGGGTTCAGAGTGTGTGTGAGAGGCAGGGGTTCAGAGTGTGTGTGATAGAGGCAGGGAGTTCAGAGTGTGTGTGAGAGGCAGGGGGTTCAGAGTGTGTGTGGTGACAGGGAGGTTCAGAGTGTGTGTGTGTGACAGGGAGGTTCAGAGTGTGTGAGACAGGGGGTTCAGAGTGTGTGTGTGACAGGGAGGTTCAGAGTGTGTGTGATAGAGGCAGGGGGTTCAGAGTGTGTGTGAGAGGCAGGAGTTCAGAGTGTGTGTGATAGAGGCAGGGGGTTCAGAGTGTGTGTGAGAGGCAGGGGGTTCAGAGTGTGTGTGATAGAGGCAGGGGGTTCAGAGTGTGTGATAGAGGCAGGGGGTTCAGAGTGTGTGTGATAGAGACAGGGGGTTCAGAGTGTGTGTGTGTGACAGGGATGTTCAGAGTGTGTGTGTGTGTGGAGTGCAGGGAGGTTCAGAATGTAGAGACAGGGGGTTCAGAGTGTGTGTGGACAGGGGTTCAGAGTGTGAGAGAGGCAGGGGTTCAGAGTGTGTGTGTGACAGGGGGTTCAGAGAGTGTGTGTGACAGGGGTTCAGAGTGTGTGAGAGGCAGGGGTTCAGAGATGTGTGTGACAGAGGGTTCAGAGTGTGTGTGTGTCCAGGAGGTTCAGAGTGTGTGAGAGGCAGGGGTTCAGAGTGTGTGTGTGACAGGGGGTTCAGAGGTGTGTAGAAGCCAGAGGGTTCAGAGTGTGTGTGAGAAGCAGGGGGTTCAGAGTGTGTGAGAGGCAGGGGTTCAGAGTGTGTAGAGAAGCAGGGGTTCAGAGTGTGTGTGAGAGGCAGGGGGGTTCAGAGTGTGTGTGTGACAGGGGGTTCAGAGTGTGTGTGTGTGACAGGAGGTTCAGAGTGTGTGTGACAGGGAGGTTCAGAGTGTGTGATAGAGGCAGGGTTCAGAGGTAGTGAGAGGCAGGGGTTCAGAGTGTGTGTGAGAGGCAGGGGGTTCCAGAGTGATGTGTGATAGAGCAGGGGTTCAGAGTGTGTGTGAGAGGCAGGGGGTTCAGAGTGTGTGTGATAGAGGCAGGGGGTTCAGAGTGTTTGTCATAGAGGCAGGGGGTTCAGAAGTGTGTGATAGAGGCAGGGGGTTCAGAGTGTGTGTGATAGAGGCAGGGAGGTTCAGAGTGTGTGTAGAGGCAGGGGGTTCAGAGTGTGTGTGTGTGACAGGGATGTTCAGAGTGTGTGGTGGTGTGTGAGAGGCAGGAGAGTTCAGAGTGTGTGTGACAGGGGGTTCAGAGTGTGTGTGAGCAGGGAGGTTCAGAGTGTGTGTGACAGGGGGTTCAGAGTGTGTGTGTGTGACAGGAGGTTCAGGAGTGTGTGAGAGACAGGGGCCCAGAGTGTGGTGTGTGACAGGGGGTTCAGAGTGTGTGTGTGTACGAGCGGAGGTTCAGAGGAGGTGTGTGAGAGGCAGGGGTTCGAGAGTGTGTGTTGACAGGGAGGTTCAGAGTGTGTGAGAAGCAGAGGAGTTCAGAGTGTGTGTGAGAGGCAGGGGGTTCAGAGTGTGTGTGTGACAGGGGTTCAGAGTGTGTGTGTGTCACAGGGAGGTTCAGAGTGTGTGTGAGAGGCAGGGGGTTCAGAGTGTGGTGTGACAGGGAGGTTCAGAGTGTGTGTGAGAGCAGGGAGTTCAGAGTGTGTGTGACAAGCAGGGAGTTCAGAGTGTGTGATAGAGGCAGGGGAGTTCAGAGTGTGTGTAGGCAGGGAGTTCAGA
>NW_027036038.1:0-12489 GCF_034236695.1 Oncorhynchus nerka
ATTGTGTCTACTGGCCTGTTATATTGTGTCTACTGGCCTGTTCTATTGTGTCTACTGGCCTGGTATATTGTGTCTACTGGCCTGTTATATTGTGTCTACAGTCCTGTTATATTGTGTCTACAGTCCTGTTATATAGTGTCTACTGGCCTGTTATATTGTGTCTACTGGCCTGTTATATAGTGTCTACTGGCCTGTTATATAGTGTCTACTGGCCTGTTATATAGTGTCTACTGGCCTGTTATATTGTTTCTACAGGCCTGTTATATTGTTTCTACAGTCCTGTTATATTGTGTCTACTGGCCTGTTATATTGTGTCTACAGTCCTGTTATATTGTGTCTACTGGCCTGTTCTATTGTGTCTACTGGCCTGTTATATAGTGTCTACTGGCCTGTCCTGTTCTATTGTGTCTACTGGCCTATTATATAGTGTCTACTGGCCTGTTATATTGTGTCTACAGTCCTGTTATATAGTGTCTACTGGCCTGTTATATTGTGTCTACAGTCCTGTTATATTGTGTCTACAGTCCTGTTATATAGTGTCTACTGGCCTGTTATATAGTGTCTACAGTCCTGTTATATAGTGTCTACTGGCCTGTTATATTGTGTCTACTGGCCTGTTATATAGTGTCTACTGGCCTGTTATATAGTGTCTACTGGCCTGTTATATAGTGTCTACTGGCCTGTTATATTGTTTCTACAGTCCTGTTATATTGTGTCTACTGGCCTGTTATATTGTGTCTACAGTCCTGTTATATTGTGTCTACTGGCCTGTTCTATTGTGTCTACTGGCCTGTTATATAGTGTCTACTGGCCTGTCCTGTTCTATTGTGTCTACTGGCCTATTATATAGTGTCTACTGGCCTGTCCTGTAATATAGTGGCTACTGGCCTGTTATATAGTGTCTACTGGCCTGTTATATAGTGTCTACTGGCCTGTTATATAGTGTGTACTGGCCTGTAATGTAGTGTCTACTGGCCTGTCCTGTAATATAGTGTCTACTGGCCTGTAATATTGTGTCTACTGGCCTGTTATATTGTGTCTACTGGCCTGTTATATTGTGTCTACTGGCCTGTTATATTGTGTCTACTGGCCTGTTATATTGTGTCTTCTGGCCTGTTATATTGTGTCTCCTGGCATGTTATATTGTGTCTTCTGGCATGTTATATTGTGTCTACTGGCCTGTTATATTGTGTCTACAGTCCTGTTATATAGTGTCTACTGGCCTGTTATATTGTGTCTACAGTCCTGTTATATAGTGTCTGCTGGCCTGTTATATTGTGTCTACAGTCCTGTTATATAGTGTCTACTGACCTGTTATATTGTGTCTACTGGCCTGTTATATAGTGTCTACTGGCCTGTTATATAGTGTCTACAGTCCTGTTATATAGTGTCTACTGGCCTGTTATATTGTGTCTACTGGCCTGTTATATAGTGTCTACTGGCCTGTTATATAGTGTCTACTGGCCTGTTATATAGTGTCTACTGGCCTGTTATATTGTTTCTACAGTCCTGTTATATTGTGTCTACTGGCCTGTTATATTGTGTCTACAGTCCTGTTATATTGTGTCTACTGGCCTGTTCTATTGTGTCTACTGGCCTGTTATATAGTGTCTACTGGCCTGTCCTGTTCTATTGTGTCTACTGGCCTATTATATAGTGTCTACTGGCCTGTCCTGTAATATAGTGTCTACTGGCCTGTTATATAGTGTCTACTGGCCTGTTATATAGTGTCTACTGGCCTGTTATATAGTGTGTACTGGCCTGTTATATAGTGTCTACTGGCCTGTCCTGTAATATAGTGTCTACTGGCCTGTAATATTGTGTCTACTGGCCTGTTATATTGTGTCTACTGGCCTGTTATATTGTGTCTACTGGCCTGTTATATTGTGTCTTCTGTCCTGTTATATTGTGTCTCCTGGCATGTTATATTGTGTCTTCTGGCATGTTATATTGTGTCTACTGGCCTGTTATATTGTGTCTACAGTCCTGTTATATAGTGTCTACTGGCCTGTTATATTGTGTCTACAGTCCTGTTATATAGTGTCTGCTGGCCTGTTATATTGTGTCTACAGTCCTGTTATATAGTGTCTACTGACCTGTTATATTGTGTCTACTGGCCTGTTATATAGTGTCTACTGGCCTGTTATATAGTGTCTACAGTCCTGTTATATAGTGTCTACTGGCCTGTTATATTGTGTCTACTGGCCTGTTATATAGTGTCTACTGGCCTGTTATATAGTGTCTACTGGCCTGTTATATAGTGTCTACTGGCCTGTTATATTGTTTCTACAGTCCTGTTATATTGTGTCTACTGGCCTGTTATACTGTGTCTACAGTCCTGTTATATTGTGTCTACTGGCCTGTTCTATTGTGTCTACTGGCCTGTTATATAGTGTCTACTGGCCTGTCCTGTTCTATTGTGTCTACTGGCCTATTATATAGTGGCTACTGGCCTGTCCTGTAATATAGTGTCTACTGGCCAGTAATATAGTGTCTACTGGCCTGTTATATAGTGACTACTGGCCTGTTATATAGTGTCTACTGGCCTGTTATATAGTGTCTACTGGCCTGTTATATAGTGTCTACTGGCCTGTAATATAGTGTCTACTGGCCTGTTAAATAGTGTATACTGGCCTGTCCTGTTATAATGTGTCTACTGCCTGTCCTGTTATATTGTGTCTACTGGCCTGTTACATAGTGTCTACTGGCCTGTCCTGTAATATTGTGTCTCCTGGCCTGTTATATTGTGTCTACTGGCCTGTTATACAGTGTCTACTGGCCTATTATATAGTGTATACTGGCCTGTCCTGTAATATTGTGTCTTCTGGCTTGTTATATTGTGTCTACTGGCGCCTGTTATACAGTGTCTACTGGCCTGTTTTATAGTGTCTACTGGCCTGTTATATAGTGTCTACTGGCCTGTTATATAGTGTCTACTGGCCTGTCCTGTAATATAGTGTCTACTGGCCTGTCCTGTAATATTGTGTCTACTGGCCTGTTATATAGTATATTCTGGCCTGTCCTGTACTACTGTGTTTATTGGCCTCTTATTTTATATTTACTGTCCTGTAATATTGTGTCTACTGGTCTGTTAAATTGTGTCTACTGGCCTGTTATATAGTGTCTACTGGCCTGTTATATAGTGTCTACTGGCCTGTTATATAGTGTCTACTGGCCTGTTATATTGTTTCTACAGTCCTGTTATATTGTGTCTACTGGCCTGTTATACTGTGTCTACAGTCCTGTTATATTGTGTCTACTGGCCTGTTCTATTGTGTCTACTGGCCTGTTATATAGTGTCTACTGGCCTGTCCTGTTCTATTGTGTCTACTGGCCTATTATATAGTGGCTACTGGCCTGTCCTGTAATATAGTGTCTACTGGCCAGTAATATAGTGTCTACTGGCCTGTTATATAGTGTCTACTGGCCTGTTATATAGTGTCTACTGGCCTGTTATATAGTGTCTACTGGCCTGTTATATAGTGTCTACTGGCCTGTAATATAGTGTCTACTGGCCTGTTATATAGTGTCTACTGGCCTGTTAAATAGTGTATACTGGCCTGTCCTGTTATAATGTGTCTACTGCCTGTCCTGTTATATTGTGTCTACTGGCCTGTTACATAGTGTCTACTGGCCTGTCCTGTAATATTGTGTCTCCTGGCCTGTTATATTGTGTCTACTGGCCTGTTATACAGTGTCTACTGGCCTATTATATAGTGTATACTGGCCTGTCCTGTAATATTGTGTCTTCTGGCTTGTTATATTGTGTCTACTGGCGCCTGTTATACAGTGTCTACTGGCCTGTTTTATAGTGTCTACTGGCCTGTTATATAGTGTCTACTGGCCTGTTATATAGTGTCTACTGGCCTGTCCTGTAATATAGTGTCTACTGGCCTGTCCTGTAATATTGTGTCTACTGGCCTGTTATATAGTATATACTGGCCTGTCCTGTACTACTGTGTTTATTGGCCTCTTATTTTATATTTACTGTCCTGTAATATTGTGTCTACTGGTCTGTTAAATTGTGTCTACTGGCCTGTTGTATTCTGTCTACTGGCCTGTTATATTGTCATGCCCTGACCGTAGAGATCCTTTTATTCTCTATGTTTGTTTGGTCAGGGTGTGACTCTGGTGGGAAAGTCTATGCTTTCTGGTTCTTTGTTTTTGGCCAGGTATGATTCTCAATCAGGGACAGCTGTCTATCGTTGTCTCTGATTGGGAATCATACTTAGACAGCCTTTTTTCATTTTCTCATTTGTGGGTTGTTGTCTTTGTTTAATGCATGTATAGCCATACGGAGCTTCACGTTCGTTTTTTGTTGTTTATTGTTTTGTTGGCGACATTTAAAAAATAAAGAAAAATGTACGCTCACCACACTGCACCTTGGTCCGGTCATTTTCAAGACGACGCTCGTGACATATTGTGGCTACTGGCCCATTATATTGTGTCTACTGGCCCATTATATTGTTTCTACTGGCCTGTTATATTGTGTCTACTGGCCTGTAATATTGTCTGCTGGCCTGTTATATAGTGCCTACTGGCCTGTTATATTGTGTCTTCTGGCCTGTTCTATTGTGTCTACTGGCCTATTATATAGTGTCTACTGGCCTGTTATATAGTGTCTACTGGCCTGTTATATAGTGTCTACTGGCCTGTTATATAGTGTCTACTGGCCTGTTATATAGTGTCTACTGGCCTGTTATATAGTGTCTTCTGGCCTGTTCTATTGTGTCTACTGGCCTGTTATATAGTGTCTACTGGCCTGTTCTATAGTGTCTACTGGCCTGTTATATAGTGTCTACTGGCCTGTTATATAGTGTCTACTGGCCTGTTATATAGTGTCCACTGGCCTGTTATATAGTGTCTACTGGCCTGTTATATAGTGTCTACTGGCCTGTAATATTGTCTGCTGGCCTGTTATATAGTGTCTACTGGCCTGTTATATTGTGTCTTCTGGCCTGTTATATAGTGTCTACTGGCCTGTTATATAGTGTTTACTGGCCTGTTATATAGTGTCTACTGGCATGTTATATTGTGTCTACTGGCCTGCTATATAGTGTCTACTGGCCTGTTATATAGTGTCTACTGGCCTGTTATATTGTGTCTACTGGCCTGTTATATAGTGTCTACTGGCCTGTTATATAGTGTCTACTGGCCTGTTATATTGTGTCTACTGGCCTGTTTTATTGTGTCTACTGGCCTGTTATATAGTGTCTACTGGCCTGTTATATAGTGTCTACTGGCCTGTAATATAGTGTGTACTGGCCTGTTATATAGTGTCTACTGGCCTGTCCTGTAATATAGTGTCTACTGGCCTGTAATATTGTGTCTACTGGCCTGTTATATTGTGTCTACTGGCCTATTATATTGTGTCTACTGGCCTGTTATATTGTGTCTTCTGGCATGTTATATTGTGTCTTCTGGCATGTTATATTGTGTCTCCTGGCATGTTATATTGTGTCTTCTGGCATGTTATATTGTGTCTACTGGCATGTTATATTGTGTCTACTGGCCTGTTATATTGTGTCTACTGGCCTGTTATATTGTGTCTTCTGGCCTGTTATATAGTGTCTACTGGCCTGTTATATTGTGTCTACTGGCCTGTTATATTGTGTCTACAGTCCTGTTATGTTGTGTCTACTGGCATGTTATATTGTGTCTACTGGCCTGTTATATTGTGTCTTCTGGAATGTTATATTGTGTCTACTGGAATGTTATATTGTGTCTACTGGCCTATTATATTGTGTCTTCTGGCATGTTATATTGTGTCTTCTGGCATGTTATATTGTGGCTACTGGCCTGTTATATTGTGTCTTCTGGCCTGTTCTATTGTGTCTACTGGCCTGTTATATTGTGTCTTCTGGCCTGTTATATAGTGTCTACTGGCCTGTTATATAGTGTCTACTGGCCTGTTATATAGTGTCTACTGGCCTGTTATATAGGGTGTACTGGCCTGTTATATAGTGTATACTGGCCTGTTATATAGTGTCTACTGGCCTGTTATATTGTGTCTACAGTCCTGTTATATTGTGTCTTCTGGAATGTTATATTGTGTCTACTGGAATGTTATATTGTGTCTACTGGAATGTTATATTGTGTCTACAGTCCTGTAATATTGTGTCTACTGGCCTGTTATATTGTGTCTTCTGGCATGTTATATAGTGTCTACTGGCCTGTCCTGTAATATAGTGTCTACTGGCCTGTTATATTGTGTCTACAGTCCTGTTATATTGTGTCTCCTGGCCTGTTATATAGTGTCTACTGGCCTGTCCTGTTCTATTGTGTCTACTGGCCTGTTATATAGTGTCTACTGGCCTGTCCTGTAATATAGTGTCTACTGGCCTGTTATATTGTGTCTACTGGCCTGTCCTGTTAAATAGTGTATACTGGCCTGTTATATTGTCTGCTGGCCTGTTATATAGTGTCTACTGGCCTGTTATATTGTGTCTTCTGGCCTGTTATATTGTGTCTACTGGCCTGTTCTATTGTGTCTACTGGCCTGTTATATTGTATCTTCTGGCCTGTTCTATTGTGTCTACTGGCCTGTTATATAGTGTCTACTGGCCTGTTATATTGTGTCTATTGGCCTGTTATATAGTGTCTACTGGCCTGTAATATTGTCTGCTGGCCTGTTATATTGTGTCTACTGGCCTGTAATATTGTGTCTACTGGCCTGTAATATTGTCTGCTGGCCTGTTATATTGTCTGCTGGCCTGTTATATAGTGTCTACTGGCCTGTTATATTGTGTCTACTGGCCTGTTATATTGTGTCTACTGGCCTGTTATATAGTGTCTACTGGCCTGTTATATAGTGTCTACTGGCCTGTTATATAGTGTGTACTGGCCTGTTATATAGTGTATACTGGCCTGTTATATAGTGTCTACTGGCCTGTCCTGTAATATAGTGTCTACTGGCCTGTAATATTGTTTCTACTGGCCTGTTATATTGTGTCTACTGGCCTATTATTTTGTGTCTACTGGCCTGTTATATAGTGTCTACTGGCCTGTTATATAGTGTCCACTGGCCTATTATATAGTGGCTACTGGCCTGTTATATAGTGTCTACTGGCCTGTAATATTGTCTGCTGGCCTGTTATATAGTGTCTACTGGCCTGTTATATTGTGTCTTCTGGCCTGTTATATAGTGTCTACTGGCCTGTTATATAGTGTCTACTGGCCTGTTATATAGTGTCTACTGGCATGTTATATTGTGTCTACTGGCCTGCTATATAGTGTCTACTGGCCTGTTATATAGTGTCTACTGGCCTGTTATATTGTGTCTACTGGCCTGTTATATAGTGTCTACTGGCCTGTTATATAGTGTCTACTGGCCTGTTATGTAGTGTCTACTGGCCTGTTATGTAGTGTGTACTGGCCTGTTATATAGTGTCTACTGGCCTGTCCTGTAATATAGTGTCTACTGGCCTGTAATATTGTGTCTACTGGCCTGTTATATTGTGTCTACTGGCCTATTATATTGTGTCTACTGGCCTGTTATATTGTGTCTTCTGGCATGTTATATTGTGTCTACTGGCATGTTATATTGTGTCTACTGGCCTGTTATATTGTGTCTACTGGCCTGTTATATTGTGTCTTCTGGCCTGTTATATAGTGTCTACTGGCCTGTTATATTGTGTCTACTGGCCTGTTATATTGTGTCTACAGTCCTGTTATATTGTGTCTACTGGCATGTTATATTGTGTCTACTGGCCTGTTATATTGTGTCTTCTGGAATGTTATATTGTGTCTACTGGAATGTTATATTGTGTCTACTGGCCTATTATATTGTGTCTTCTGGCATGTTATATTGTGTCTTCTGGCATGTTATATTGTGGCTACTGGCCTGTTATATTGTGTCTTCTGGCCTGTTCTATTGTGTCTACTGGCCTGTTATATTGTGTCTTCTGGCCTGTTATATAGTGTCTACTGGCCTGTTATATAGTGTCTACTGGCCTGTTATATAGTGTCTACTGGCCTGTTATATAGGGTGTACTGGCCTGTTATATAGTGTATACTGGCCTGTTATATAGTGTCTACTGGCCTGTTATATTGTGTCTACAGTCCTGTTATATTGTGTCTTCTGGAATGTTATATTGTGTCTACTGGAATGTTATATTGTGTCTACAGTCCTGTAATATTGTGTCTACTGGCCTGTTATATTGTGTCTTCTGGCATGTTATATAGTGTCTACTGGCCTGTCCTGTAATATAGTGTCTACTGGCCTGTTATATTGTGTCTACAGTCCTGTTATATTGTGTCTCCTGGCCTGTTATATAGTGTCTACTGGCCTGTCCTGTTCTATTGTGTCTACTGGCCTGTTATATAGTGTCTACTGGCCTGTCCTGTAATATAGTGTCTACTGGCCTGTTATATTGTGTCTACTGGCCTGTCCTGTTAAATAGTGTATACTGGCCTGTTATACTGTCTGCTGGCCTGTTATATAGTGTCTACTGGCCTGTTATATTGTGTCTACTGGCCTGTTATACTGTGTCTACAGTCCTGTTATATTGTGTCTACTGGCCTGTTCTATTGTGTCTACTGGCCTGTTATATAGTGTCTACTGGCCTGTCCTGTTCTATTGTGTCTACTGGCCTATTATATAGTGGCTACTGGCCTGTCCTGTAATATAGTGTCTACTGGCCAGTAATATAGTGTCTACTGGCCTGTTATATAGTGTCTACTGGCCTGTTATATAGTGTCTACTGGCCTGTTATATAGTGTCTACTGGCCTGTTATATAGTGTCTACTGGCCTGTAATATAGTGTCTACTGGCCTGTTATATAGTGTCTACTGGCCTGTTAAATAGTGTATACTGGCCTGTCCTGTTATAATGTGTCTACTGCCTGTCCTGTTATATTGTGTCTACTGGCCTGTTACATAGTGTCTACTGGCCTGTCCTGTAATATTGTGTCTCCTGGCCTGTTATATTGTGTCTACTGGCCTGTTATACAGTGTCTACTGGCCTATTATATAGTGTATACTGGCCTGTCCTGTAATATTGTGTCTTCTGGCTTGTTATATTGTGTCTACTGGCGCCTGTTATACAGTGTCTACTGGCCTGTTTTATAGTGTCTACTGGCCTGTTATATAGTGTCTACTGGCCTGTTATATAGTGTCTACTGGCCTGTCCTGTAATATAGTGTCTACTGGCCTGTCCTGTAATATTGTGTCTACTGGCCTGTTATATAGTATATACTGGCCTGTCCTGTACTACTGTGTTTATTGGCCTCTTATTTTATATTTACTGTCCTGTAATATTGTGTCTACTGGTCTGTTAAATTGTGTCTACTGGCCTGTTGTATTCTGTCTACTGGCCTGTTATATTGTCATGCCCTGACCGTAGAGATCCTTTTATTCTCTATGTTTGTTTGGTCAGGGTGTGACTCTGGTGGGAAAGTCTATGCTTTCTGGTTCTTTGTTTTTGGCCAGGTATGATTCTCTGGCCAGGGACAGCTGTCTATCGTTGTCTCTGATTGGGAATCATACTTAGACAGCCTTTTTTCATTTTCTCATTTGTGGGTTGTTGTCTTTGTTTAATGCATGTATAGCCATACGGAGCTTCACGTTCGTTTTTGTTGTTTATTGTTTTGTTGGCGACATTTAAAAATAAAGAAAATGTACGCTCACCACACTGCACCTTGGTCCGGTCATTTTCAAGACGACGCCGTGACATATTGTGGCTACTGGCCCATTATATTGTGTCTACTGGCCCATTATATTGTTTCTACTGGCCTGTTATATTGTGTCTACTGGCCTGTAATATTGTCTGCTGGCCTGTTATATAGTGCCTACTGGCCTGTTATATTGTGTCTTCTGGCCTGTTCTATTGTGTCTACTGGCCTATTATATAGTGTCTACTGGCCTGTTATATAGTGTCTACTGGCCTGTTATATAGTGTCTACTGGCCTGTTATATAGTGTCTACTGGCCTGTTATATAGTGTCTACTGGCCTGTTATATAGTGTCTTCTGGCCTGTTCTATTGTGTCTACTGGCCTGTTATATAGTGTCTACTGGCCTGTTCTATAGTGTCTACTGGCCTGTTATATAGTGTCTACTGGCCTGTTATATAGTGTCTACTGGCCTGTTATATAGTGTCCACTGGCCTGTTATATAGTGTCTACTGGCCTGTTATATAGTGTCTACTGGCCTGTAATATTGTCTGCTGGCCTGTTATATAGTGTCTACTGGCCTGTTATATTGTGTCTTCTGGCCTGTTATATAGTGTCTACTGGCCTGTTATATAGTGTCTACTGGCCTGTTATATAGTGTCTACTGGCCTGTTATATTGTTTCTACAGTCCTGTTATATTGTGTCTACTGGCCTGTTATACTGTGTCTACAGTCCTGTTATATTGTGTCTACTGGCCTGTTCTATTGTGTCTACTGGCCTGTTATATAGTGTCTACTGGCCTGTCCTGTTCTATTGTGTCTACTGGCCTATTATATAGTGGCTACTGGCCTGTCCTGTAATATAGTGTCTACTGGCCAGTAATATAGTGTCTACTGGCCTGTTATATAGTGACTACTGGCCTGTTATATAGTGTCTACTGGCCTGTTATATAGTGTCTACTGGCCTGTTATATAGTGTCTACTGGCCTGTAATATAGTGTCTACTGGCCTGTTAAATAGTGTATACTGGCCTGTCCTGTTATAATGTGTCTACTGCCTGTCCTGTTATATGTGTCTACTGGCCTGTTACATAGTGTCTACTGGCCTGTCCTGTAATATTGTGTCTCTGGCCTGTTATATTGTGTCTACTGGCCTGTTATACAGTGTCTACTGGCCTATTATATAGTGTATACTGGCCTGTCCTGTAATATTGTGTCTTCTGGCTTGTTATATTGTGTCTACTGGCCTGTTATACAGTGTCTACTGGCCTGTTTTATAGTGTCTACTGGCCTGTTATATAGTGTCTACTGGCCTGTTATATAGTGTCTACTGGCCTGTCCTGTAATATAGTGTCTACTGGCCTGTCCTGTAATATTGTGTCTACTGGCCTGTTATATAGTATATTCTGGCCTGTCCTGTACTACTGTGTTTATTGGCCTCTTATTTTATATTTACTGTCCTGTAATATTGTGTCTACTGGTCTGTTAAATTGTGTCTACTGGCCTGTTATATAGTGTCTACTGGCCTGTTATATAGTGTCTACTGGCCTGTTATATAGTGTCTACTGGCCTGTATATTGTTTCTACAGTCCTGTTATATTGTGTCTACTGGCCTGTTATACTGTGTCTACAGTCCTGTTATATTGTGTCTACTGGCCTGTTCTATTGTGTCTACTGGCCTGTTATATAGTGTCTACTGGCCTGTCCTGTTGGCCTATTGTGTCTACTGGCCTATTATATAGTGGCTACTGGCCTGTCCTGTAATATAGTGTCTACTGGCCAGTAATATAGTGTCTACTGGCCTGTTATATAGTGTCTACTGGCCTGTTATATAGTGTCTACTGGCCTGTTATATAGTGTCTACTGGCCTGTTATATAGTGTCTACTGGCCTGTAATATAGTGTCTACTGGCCTGTTATATAGTGTCTACTGGCCTGTTAAATAGTGTATACTGGCCTGTCCTGTTATAATGTGTCTACTGCCTGTCCTGTTATATTGTGTCTACTGGCCTGTTACATAGTGTCTACTGGCCTGTCCTGTAATATTGTGTCTCCTGGCCTGTTATATTGTGTCTACTGGCCTGTTATACAGTGTCTACTGGCCTATTATATAGTGTATACTGGCCTGTCCTGTAATATTGTGTCTTCTGGCTTGTTATATTGTGTCTACTGGCGCCTGTTATATTGTGTCTACTGGCCTGTTTTATAGTGTCTACTGGCCTGTTATATAGTGTCTACTGGAATGTTATATAGTGTCTACTGGCCTGTCCTGTAATATAGTGTCTACTGGCCTGTCCTGTAATATTGTGTCTACTGGCCTGTTATATAGTATATACTGGCCTGTCCTGTACTACTGTGTTTATTGGCCTCTTATTTTATATTTACTGTCCTGTAATATTGTGTCTACTGGTCTGTTAAATTGTGTCTACTGGCCTGTTGTATTCTGTCTACTGGCCTGTTATATTGTCATGCCCTGACCGTAGAGATCCTTTTATTCTCAGTATGTTTGTTTGTCTTCTGGGTGTGACTATTGGTGGGAAAGTATATTGTGTTCAGTGGTTCTTTGTTTTTGGCCAGGTATGATTCTCAATATAGGACAGCTGTCTGTCGTTGTCTCTGATTGGGAATTATACTTAGACAGCCTTTTTTCATTTTCTCATTTGTGGGTTGTTGTCTTTGTTTAATGCATGTATAGCCATACGGGAGCTTCAGTGCTCGTTTTTTGTTGTGTCTTATTGTTTTGTTGGCGACATTTAAAAATAAAGAAAAATGTACGTTGTCACCACACTGCACCTTGTCCGGTCATTTTCAAGACGACGCCTCGTGACATATTGTGGCTACTGGCCCATTATATTGTGTCTACTGGCCCATTATATTGTTTC
>NW_027036039.1:0-12491 GCF_034236695.1 Oncorhynchus nerka
AGTGTTGGGCTGCTGCGAGTGCAGTTTAAATGAACAGTGTTGGGCTGCTGCGGTGCAGTTTAAATGAGACAGTGTTGGGCTGCTGCTGGTTGCAGTTTAAATGAACAGTGTTGGGCTGCTGCGGTGCAGTTTAAATGAACAGTGTTGGGCTGCTGCGGGTGCAGTTTAAATGGACAGTGTTGGGCTGCTGCGACGGTGCAGTTTAAATGAACAGTGTTGGGCTGCTGCGGTGCAGTTTAAATGAACAGTGTTGGGCTGCTGCGGTTGCAGTTTAAATGAACAGTGTTGGGCTGCTGCACGGTGTAGTTTAAATGAACAGTGTTGGGCTGCTGCGGTGCAGTTTAAATGGACAGTTGGGCTGCTGCGGTGCAGTTTAAATGAACAGTGTTGGGCTGCTGCCGGTGCAGTTTAAATGAACAGTGTTGGGCTGCTGCGGTGCGGATTTTAAATGAACAGTGTTGGGCTGCTGCAGAGTGCAGTTTAAATGAACAGTGTTGGGCTGCTGCGGTGCTGAGTTTAAATGGACAGTTGGGCTGCTGCGAGTGCAGTTTAGATGAACAGTGTTGAGCTGCTGCACGGTTGCAGTTTAAATGAACAGTGTTGGGCTGCTGCCGCAGGTGCAGTTGTAAATGGACAGTTGGGCTGCCTGCGCAGTTGCAGTTTAGATGAACAGTGTTGGGCTGCTGCGTGTTGATTTAAATGAACAGTGTTGGGCTGCTGCGGTGCAGTTTAAATGGACAGTTGGGCTGCTGCGAGGTGCAGTTTAGATGAACAGTGTTGGGCTGCTGCAGGTGCAGTTTAAATGAACAGTTGGGCTGCTGCGGTTGCAGTTTAGATGAACAGTGTTGGGCTGCTGCGGTGCAGTTTAAATGAACAGTGTTGGGCTGCTGCGGTGCAGTTTAAATGAACAGTGTTGGGCTGCTGCCGAGTGCAGATTTAAATGAACAGTGTTGGGCTGCTGCGGTGCAGTTTAAATGAACAGTGTTGGGCTGCTGCAGGTTGCAGTTTAAATGGACAGTGTTGGGCTGCTGCGGGTGCGGTTTAAATGAACAGTGTTGGGCTGCTGCGATGCAGTTTAAATGAACAGTGTTGGGCTGCTGCGGTGCAGTTTAAATGAACAGTGTTGGGCTGCTGCGGTGCAGTTTAAATGAACGAGTGTTGGGCTGCTACGCAGTTGCAGTTTAAATGAACAGTGTTGGGCTGCTGCGGTGCAGTTTAAATGGACAGTTGGGCTGCTACGCGGTGCAGTTTAAATGAACAGTGTTGGGCTGCTGCGGTTGCAGTTTAAATAGAACAGTGTTGGGCTGCTGCGGTTGCAGATTTAAATGGACAGTGTTGGGCTGCTGCGGTGCGAGTTTAAATGAACAGTGTTGGGCTGCTGCAGGTGCAGTTTAAATGAGACAGTGTTGGGCTGCTGCATGGTGCAGTTTAAATGAACAGTGTTGGGCTGCTTGCACGGTGTAGTTTAAATGAACAGTGTTGGGCTGCTGCGGTGCAGTTTAAATGGACAGTTGGGCTGCTGCGGTGCAGTTTAAATGAACGGTGTTGGGCTGCTGCAGGTGCAGTTTAAATGAACAGTGTTGGGCTGCTGCGGTGCAGTTTAAATGAACAGTGTTGGGCTGCTGCAGGTGCGGTTTAAATGAACAGTGTTGGGCTGCTGCGGTGCAGTTTAAATGGACAGTTGGGCTGCTGCGGTGCAGTTTAGATGAACAGTGTTGGGCTGCTGCCGGTTGCAGTTTAAATGAACAGTGTTGGGCTGCTGCGGTTGCAGTTTAAATGGACAGTTGGGCTGCTGCAGGTGCAGTTTAGATGAACAGTGTTGGGCTGCTCCGCGGTGCAGTTTAAATGAACAGTGTTGGGCTGCTCGCGGTGCAGATTTAAATGGACAGTTGGGCTGCTGCGCGGTGCGGTTTAGATGAACAGTGTTGGGCTGCTGCGGGTGCGGTTTAAATGAACAGTTGGGCTGCTGCGGTTGCAGTTTAGATGAACAGTGTTGGGCTGCTGCGGATGCGGTTTAAATGAGCAGTGTTGGGCTGCTGCGGTGCAGTTTAAATGAACAGTGTTGGGCGTGCTGCACGGTGCAGTTTAAATGAACAGTGTTGGGCTGCTGCGGTGCAGTTTAAATGAACAGTGTTGGGCTGCTGCACGTTGCAGTTTAAATGGACAGTGTTGGGCTGCTGCGGTTGCAGTTTAAATGAACAGTGTTGAGCGCTGCTGCGGTTGCAGTTTAAATGAACAGTGTTGGGCTGCTGCGGTGCAGTTTAAATGAACAGTGTTGGGCTGCTGCGCGTTGCGGTTTAAATGAACAGTGTTGGAGCTGCTGCGATTGCAGTTTAAATGAACAGTGTTGGGCTGCTGCAGGTGCAGTTTAAATGGACAGTTGGGCTGCTGCGGTTGCAGTTTAGATGAACAGTGTTGGGCTGCTGCGCTGGTGCAGTTTAAATGAACAGTTGGGCTGCTGCGAGTGCAGTTTAGATGAACAGTGTTGGGCTGCTGCACGGTGCAGTTTAAAATGAACAGTGTTGGGCTGCTGCTGCAGTTGCAGTTTAAATGAACAGTGTTTGGGCTGCTGCGGTGCAGTTTAAATGAACAGTGTTGGGCTGCTGCGGGTGCAGTTTAAATGAACAGTGTTGGGCTGCTGCGATTGCAGTTTAAATGGACAGTGTTGGGCTGCTGCAGGTTGCAGTTTAAATGAACAGTGTTGGGCTGCTGCGGTGCAGTTTAAATGAACAGTGTTGGGCTGCTGCACGGTTGCAGTTTAAATGAACAGTGTTGGGCTGCTGCGCGGTGCAGTTTAAATGAACAGTGTTGGGCTGCTGCGGTGCAGTTTAAATGAACAGTGTTGGGCTGCTGCGCGTGCAGTTTAAATGGACAGTTTTGGGCTGCTGCCGGTTGCAGTTTAAATGGACAGTGTTGGGCTGCTGCGGTTGCAGTTTAAATGAACAGTGTTGGGCTGCTGCAGGTGCAGTTTAAATGGACAGTGTTGGGCTGCTGCACGGTGCAGTTTAAATGAACAGTGTTGGGCTGCTGCAGGTGCAGACTCTCTCTTGGCCTGATGCAGGGGATTTCCTCCTCTCTCAAAACCCTTTTTATCTTCTTTCCAGCTTTTAACTCTGAGACGACTTGACAACAGCTGCACTCACAAATACAGCTCATCACATAGATGTAAATCATACAGTACATCATACGTTATACAGTACATCATATATCATACAGTACATCATACGTTATACAGTACATCATACAGTACATCATATATCATTCATTACATCATATGTTATGCAGGACATGATACATCACACAGTACATCATACATCATACAGTACATTATACATCATACAGTACATCATATATCATTCATTACATCATATGTTATGCAGTACATTATACATCATACAGTACATGATACATCATACAGTACATTATACATCATACAGTACATCATACATCATACAGTACATCATACAGTACATCATATATCATTCAGTACATCATACATCATACATCATACAGTTCATCATACATCACACAGTACATCATACATCACACAGTACATCATACACCATACAGTACATCATACATCATACAGTACATCATACATCATACAGTACATCATACAGTACATCATATATCATTCAGTACATCATATGTTATGCAGTACATGATACATCACACAGTACATCATATATCATTCAGTACATCATATGTTATGCAGTACATGATACATCATACAGTACATCATACATCATACAGTACATCATACATCACACAGTACACCATACAGTACATCATACATCATACAGTACATCATACAGTACATCATACATTATACAGTACATCATACATCATAAAGTACATCATACATCATACATCATACAGTACATTATACAATACATTATACATCATACAGTAAATCATACATCATACAGTACATCATACTGTACAGTATACATCATACAGTACATCATACATTATACAGTACATTATACATTATACAGCACATCATACATAATACAGTACATCATACATCATTTATCATACAGTACATCATATATAGTACATCATACAGTACATCATACATCATGCATCATACAGTACATCATACAACATACAGTACATCATACATCATAGAGTACATCATACAACAAACTGTACACCATACAGTACATCATACATCATACAGTACATCATACATAATTTATCATACAGTATATCATATAGTACATCATACAGTACATCAAACATTACACAGTACATCATACATCACACAGTACATCATACATCATACAGTACATCATACATAATTTATCATACAGTACATCATACATCATAGAGTACATCATACAACATACCCTACACCATACAGTATATCATACATCATACAGTACATCTTACATCATACAGTACATCATACATAATTTATCATACAGTATATCATATAGTACATCATACAGTACATCAAACATCACACAGTACATCAAACATCATACAGTGCATAATACAACATACAGTACATCATATAGTACATCATACAACATACAGTACATCATACAACATACAGTACATCATATAGTACATCATACATCATACAGTACATCATACAGTACATAATACATCATACAGTACATCATACATCATACAGTACATCATATAGTACATCATACAGTACATCATACATCATACAGTACATCAAACATCATACAGTACATCATACAACATACAGTACATCATACATCATAAAGTACATCATACATCATACAGTACATCATACATCATACAGTACATCATACATCATACAGTACATCATACTGTACAGTATACATCATACAGTAAATCATACATCATACAGTACATCATACTGTACAGTATACATCATACAGTACATTATACATCATACAGTACATCATACATCATACAGTCCATCACACAGTACATCATACATCATACAGTACATTATACATCATACAGTACATCATATATCATTCATTACATCATATGTTATGCAGTACATGATACATCATACAGTACATGATACATCATACAGTACATTATACATCATACAGTACATCATACATCATACAGTACATCATACAGTACATCATATATCATTCAGTACATCATACATCATACATCATACAGTTCATCATACATCACACAGTACATCATACATCACACAGTACATCATACACCATACAGTACATCATACATCATACAGTACATCATACATCATACAGTACATCATACAGTACATCATATATCATTCAGTACATCATATGTTATGCAGTACATGATACATCACACAGTACATCATATATCATTCAGTACATCATATGTTATGCAGTACATGATACATCATACAGTACATCATACATCATACAGTACATCATACATCACACAGTACACCATACAGTACATCATACATCATACAGTACATCATACAGTACATCATACATTATACAGTACATCATACATCATAAAGTACATCATACATCATACATCATACAGTACATTATACAATACATTATACATCATACAGTAAATCATACATCATACAGTACATCATACTGTACAGTATACATCATACAGTACATCATACATTATACAGTACATTATACATTATACAGCACATCATACATAATACAGTACATCATACATCATTTATCATACAGTACATCATATATAGTACATCATACAGTACATCATACATCATGCATCATACAGTACATCATACAACATACAGTACATCATACATCATAGAGTACATCATACAACAAACTGTACACCATACAGTACATCATACATAATTTATCATACAGTATATCATATAGTACATCATACAGTACATCAAACATTACACAGTACATCATACATCACACAGTACATCATACATCATACAGTACATCATACATAATTTATCATACAGTACATCATACATCATAGAGTACATCATACAACATACCCTACACCATACAGTATATCATACATCATACAGTACATCTTACATCATACAGTACATCATACATAATTTATCATACAGTATATCATATAGTACATCATACAGTACATCAAACATCACACAGTACATCAAACATCATACAGTGCATAATACAACATACAGTACATCATATAGTACATCATACAACATACAGTACATCATACAACATACAGTACATCATATAGTACATCATACATCATACAGTACATCATACAGTACATAATACATCATACAGTACATCATACATCGCACAGTACATCATATAGGTACACATCATACAGTACATCATACATCATACAGTACATCAAACATCACGAGTACATCATACAACACCACAGTACATCATACATCATAAAGTACATCATACATCATACAGTACATCATACATCATACAGTACATCATACATCATGCGGTACATCTGCTGTACAGTATGCATCATACAGTAAATCATACATCATACAGTACATCATACTGTACAGTATACATCATACAGTACATTATACATCATACAGTACATCATACATCATACAGTCCATCACACAGTACATCATACATCATACAGTACATTATACATCATACAGTACATCATATATCATTCATTACATCATATGTTATGCAGTACATGATACATCATACAGTACATGATACATCATACAATACATTATACATCATACAGTACATCATACATCATACAGTACATCATACAGTACATCATATATCATTCAGTACATCATACATCATACATCATACAGTTCATCATACATCACAGTACATCATACATCACACAGTACATCATACACCATACAGTACATCATACATCATACAGTACATCATACATCATACAGTACATCATACAGTACATCATATATCATTCAGTACATTTACATGTTATGCAGTACATGATACATCACAGTACATCATATATCATTCAGTACATCATATGTTATGCAGTACATGATACATCATACAGTACATCATACATCATACAGTACATCATACATCACACAGTACACCATACAGTACATCATACATCATGCAGTACATCATACAGTACATCATACATTATACAGTACATCATACATCATAAAGTACATCATACATCATACATCATACAGTACATTATACAATACATT
The DNA here is from genome assembly GCF_034236695.1 of Oncorhynchus nerka. NCBI lineage: Eukaryota > Metazoa > Chordata > Actinopteri > Salmoniformes > Salmonidae > Oncorhynchus > Oncorhynchus nerka. The sequence continues at coordinate 7,130 of NW_027036039.1, forward strand.
ATACATCATACAGTAAATCATACATCATACAGTACATCATACTGTACAGTATACATCATACAGTACATCATACATTATACAGTACATTATACATTATACAGCACATCATACATAATACAGTACATCATACATCATTTATCATACAGTACATCATATATAGTACATCATACAGTACATCATACATCATGCATCATACAGTACATCATACAACATACAGTACATCATACATCATAGAGTACATCATACAACAAACTGTACACCATACAGTACATCATACATAATTTATCATACAGTATATCATATAGTACATCATACAGTACATCAAACATTACACAGTACATCATACATCACACAGTACATCATACATCATACAGTACATCATACATAATTTATCATACAGTACATCATACATCATAGAGTACATCATACAACATACCCTACACCATACAGTATATCATACATCATACAGTACATCTTACATCATACAGTACATCATACATAATTTATCATACAGTATATCATATAGTACATCATACAGTACATCAAACATCACACAGTACATCAAACATCATACAGTGCATAATACAAACATACAGTACATCATATAGTACATCATACAACATACAGTACATCATACAAACATACAGTACATCATATAGTGCATCATACATCATACCAGTACATCATACAGTACATAATACATCATACAGTACATCATAAGAATACAGTACATCATATAGTACACATCAGTACATCATACATCATACAGTACATCAAACATCATACAGTACATCATACAACATACAGTACATCATACATCATAAAGTACATCATACATCATACAGTACATCTATTACATCATACAGTACATCATACATCATACAGTACATCATACTGTACAGTATACATCATACAGCAAATCATACATCATACAGTAGCATCATACTGTACAGTACGCCTCATACAGTACATTATACATCATACAGTACATCATACATCATACAGTCCCATCACACAGTACATCATACATCATACAGTACATTATACATCATAAGGTACTGTCATGATATCATTCATTGCATCATATGTTATGCAGTACATGATACATCATACAGTACATGATACATCATACAGTACATTATACATCATACAGTACATCATACATCATACAGTACATCATACAGTACATCATATATCATTCAGTACATCATACATCATACATCATACAGTTCATCATACATCACACAGTACATCATACATCACACAGTACATCATACACCATACAGTACATCATACATCATACAGTACATCATACATCATACAGTACATCATACAGTACATCATATATCATTCAGTACATCATATGTTATGCAGTACATGATACATCACACAGTACATCATATATCATTCAGTACATCATATGTTATGCAGTACATGATACATCATACAGTACATCATACATCATACAGTACATCATACATCACACAGTACACCATACAGTACATCATACATCATACAGTACATCATACAGGCATCATACATTATACAGTACATCCATACATCATAAAGTACATCATACATCATACATCACAGTACATTATATTAAATACATTATACATCATACAGTAAATCATACATCATACATAGGTACATCATACTGTACAGTATACATCATACAGTACATCATACATATACAGTACATTATACATTATACAGCACATCATACATAATACAGTACATCATACATCATTTATCATACAGTACATCATATATAGTACATCATACAGTACATCATACATCATGCATCATACAGTACATCATACAACATACAGTACATCATACATCATAGAGTACATCATACAACAAACTGTACACCATACAGTATATCATACACCATACATAATTTATACAGTACATCAGCATAATTTATCATAGTATATCATACATCATAGAGTGCATCAAACATTACACCATACAGTTATATCATACATCACACAGTGCATCTTACATCATACAGTACATCATACATATTTATCATACAGTATAATTTATCATACAGTACATCAAACATCACACAGTACATCAAACATCATACAGTGCATAATACAACATACCCTACACCATACAGTACATCATACAACATACAGTACATCTTACATCATACAGTACATCATACATAATTTATCATACAGTACATCATACAGTACATCATACAGTACATAATACATCATACAGTACATCATACATCATACAGTACATCATATAGTACATCATACAGTACATCATACATCATACAGTACATCATACAACATACAGTACATCATATAGGAAATCATACAGTGCATAATACATCATACAACATACATTACATCATATAGTACATCATACAACATACAGTACATCATACATCATACAGTACAACATACATCATACAGTACATCATATCGTACATCATACAGTACATCATACAACATACAGTACACCATACAGTACATCATACATCATACAGTACATCACACAGTACATCATACATCATACAGTACATCATACATCATACAGTACATCATACATCATACAGTACATCATACAGTTCATCATACATCATACAGTACATCAAACATCATACAGTACATCATACAACATACAGTACATCATACATCATACAGTACATCATACAACATACCGTACATCATACATAATACAGTACATAATACATCATACATCATACAGTACATCATACTGTACATCATACAACATACAGTACACCATACAGTACATCATACAGTACATCATACATCATAAAGTACATCATACATCATACAGTACATCATACATCATACATTTACATTTACATTTAAGTCATTTAGCAGACGCTCTTATCCAGAGCGACTTACAAATTGGTGCATTCACCTTATGACCTCCAGTGGAACAGTAGTGCATCTAAATCTTTTCAGGGAGGGTGAGAGGATTACTTTATCCTATCCTAGGTATTCCTTAAAGAGTGGGGTTTCAGGTGTCTCCGGTGGTGATTGACTCCGCTGTCCTGGCGTCGTGAGGAGTTTGTTCCACCATTGGGGCCAGAGCAGCGAGACAGTTTTGACTGGGCTCAGAACTGTGCTTCTCAGTGGTAGGGAGGCGAGCAGGCCAGAGGTGGATGAACGCAGTGCCCTTGTTTGGGTGTAGGGCCTGATCAGAGCCTGGAGGTACTGAGGTGCCGTTCCCCTCACAGCTCCGTAGGCAAGCACCATGGTCTTGTAGCGGATCATAAAGTACATCATACATCATACAGTACATCATACATCATACAGTACATCATACTGTACAGTATACATCATACAGTAAATCATACATCATACAGTACATCATACTGTACAGTATACATCATAGAGTACATTATACATCATACAGTACATCATACATCATACAGTCCATCACACAGTACATCATACATCATACAGTACATCATACATCATACAGTACATCATACAGAACATCATACAACATACAGTACACCATACAGTACATCATACATCATACAGTACATCATACATCACACAGTACACCATACAGTACGTCAAACATTATACAGTACATTATACCTCATACATCATACAGTACATTATACAGTACATTATACATCATACTGTACATTATACAGTACATTATACATCATACAGTACATCATACATCATACAGTACATCAAACATCATACAGTACATCATATAGTACATTATACAGTACATTATACATCATACAGTACATCATACATTATACAGTACATTATACATCATACAGTACATCATACATTATACAGTACATTATACATTATACAGTACATCATACATCATACAGTACATTATACAGCTCATTACATTCAGCAGATTGAGACATTGTGAGGCCTAGTCACAGTCTGACATTCTATATTTTAACCACAGAAGGTTGGAGGCACCTTAATTGAGGAGGACGGGCTCGTGATAATGGCTGGAGAGGAATGAGTGGAATGATTTCAAACACATGGTTTCTACAGTGTTTGATGCCATTCCATTCGCTCCGTTCCAGACATTATCACGAGCCCGTCCTCCTCAATTAAGGTGCCACCAACCTTCTGTGGTTAAAATATAGAATGTCAGACTACTGTGCAGCCTCCTCTATCAGACAACTACATCCCCTCAGCAGCCTCCACTGATTCTAACTGTACACATAATTAACTATACACGGAGTGTACAAAACATTAAGAACACCTTCTCCTAATATTGGGTAGCCTCCCCCCACGTTCCACCCCCCGTTTCACATCGATGGTCCATGTTGACTCCGATGCTTTGGCTGGACGTCCTTTGGGAGGTGGACCATTCTTGATACACACGGGAAACTGTTGACCGTGAAAAATCCAGTAGCGTTGCAGTTCTTGGCACAAAGCGGTGACCCTGGCACCTACTACCATACCCCATTCAAAGACACTGACATTTCGTCTCGCCCATTCACCCTCTGAATGGCGGACAACAACAAAACAAATCCTTGTTTAACCTGTCTCACCCCCTTCATACACACTGTTTTAAGTGGATTTAAAAATTGACTTCCATAAGGGATCATAGCTTTCACCAGTCTAAAATAATGGAAAAAGCAGGTGTTCTTAATATTGTGTACACTAACTGTATATGCCAGAGATTATATATAATTTAGAGATCTCTCATCGTCCTGCCAAAGTGTATGAAATAAAGAACAAAATGGATGTGATTTAAAAAGAAAATGGCAATTTATCTACGAATACCCTTTTGATGACTGGGATGACGGGCATCAACCCGTCTTTAATGAGACACAGTGATTTACGAGGACTGAGAAGAATACAACATCCTGTTTTTTAAAGATTGGTTAACTTTTATGTACTGTTGGTTCAGTGGGAGAGGCATTGAGTGAATTATATAAAAGTGCCGTGTCCAAAGTGGTAGCCTATTCCCTAAATAGTGCACTACACTTGACCTGAACCCATAGGGGTCTGGTTAAAAGAAGTGCACTGTGTAGGGAATAGGGTGTTGTTTAGGATGTAAGTAGGGAGTTTCCTGATTCTAAAGCTCTGCCCAGTACACCTCTGCCAACATCAATAGTTAATCATTGAACTGCACCCAGAAGCTACCCAGGTAGCTAAACATAGTGAACCACAGTGACACGTACCAAATGGCACCCTATTCCCTATGTAGTGCACTACTTTTGACCAGGGCTCATATAGGGCTCTGGTCTAAAGTAGTGCAATATATAGGGGACAACGTGCCATTTGGTACGTAGAGACATTGACACGGTCCTGCTATATCTGGAGCACTGTCAGCAGAGATCAACACAGGGCTTTAAAATGATCTCAGCCAAATG
>NW_027036040.1:0-12497 GCF_034236695.1 Oncorhynchus nerka
ATTTTTATCTGCAAGGGCCTGCATGTCACATAGATCCGCCTGAAATTGGGACAATGGGTGTGTAGAAAAACTCTATTTCTAGAAAATGTTTTCTCACGGGTTTATGTAGAGTGTGCGCATCTTGTTCGGATAGCCACTCAGTGACTTTAGCATCGCTTAACCTGTGACCTGTTTCTTCGGCTAAAGCGCTGTAAACGCTCCTTACCACCATAAGACCCGGGTTAGAGGGATTATAATAAATGTTTTTCAAAATCTGCTCTGCCATCCTTCTTGCCTCTCTCTGAGGTACAATAATGTTAATGAGCCACTTTCAAATAACAACAACATTTCATTTTCATTTTGGGGATTTTTATTTTCATGAAAACATTAGGTATTACGTATACAGACAATCCCTAATTCGTTGCAGGATACATGCCCCCTTTCTCTATGATCGAATCATGTAAAACCTTGTATATTTGGTTTAGATTAACAGGTTTGTTTCGCTGAATTTTTACAACAGACACATCCGCTATAAAAGTATATAAACAACAAATATGATACATGGTACAATTAAAGGGTGTTTCAAACAAATAAAGTAAAATCTTAGACAAGGTTGTTTCTAGTTCTTCAGAATCACCACCAAGTCGGGTTACCATTTGTGTCCATTGTAGAACCTCGCCAGCATGGCGTACATGAGTCATGATTTGGTCCATTTTCAAACACGCTCTACATTAGCCCCGGAATTGGGGGTTTGTAGAACGAGACATTGTTCACTTTATTTTCAATAATTTGATGCATAAGACTTGTAAGTTCTCTCAAAAGAAAAAATGTATTTATTCTATCTAACATCGTATACATATAGTTACCCATTGCTCTACATCTAAATAACAAAAATGTCACTCGGGCTCTTGGGGTTTATTGAGCCAGAAAGCCAACACATCCGACACCACAGCCTCCCTGTATTTGTTATCCTCCACCAGGGTGTGTCGGATTTCTTTGAGTTTCTAGTGTATGTGAATCGCCTCCTTCAGCTCGTGTAGGAATGCTTCGGTTACCCCGTAAACTCTGGGGATAGACGGCACAAGGCCCATAGCCTCCAGGGCTCTGACCAGCGATGGTATAAACCGGCGGGACCAAAGTCTTTTCACCAGCGCCTCAAAATTGTTGAAGAAGTAGTATCTTGGGGGATCGTATAGGCAGGGGTGCCTTCGCTGGCTGGGGTGATTAATCTCACAACCGATGCATTTTTCTCGTATATATTCTCCAATCACCACGTCTAAAAGCGCGGCTACTGAGGCCTTGATTGTGTCAACAAAAATAGTACTGACCACCCCCATCAAACACGTCCTCAGGTTGTGTACAGGTAGGGGGTGTCGAGGGTCTTGCCAGGGGGGAGTAGAATGGAGGGCTGCGAGGCATACAATCCTTAGTGTCGGGAGCCCAGGCCGTTTCGGAGGAATATCCATGGTCAATGCGTAGGTTAAGAACTGTAGGTTTTAAGAACCAGCCTTTTTATTCTTGAACCAACCCTCGGGGTATCTGGGCGGGGTTAACAACACAGCTTACCTCGCTTTCTTTGGGGGCTGCCTCTCCTGACGTTGTATCTTCTTGGGGTTGCTTTGAGTCGTAATCCTCAGGATTCGTATATATTATGCACTTCTTTATCCGTACAATGCTCTGGCGCTTTTGGCTCTGTACAAACAGAGCGTCCAACAGCTCCAACATTTGCAATTCCATTAAAGGCCAGCTTTTAAGGGGTATAAGCATTCGAAGCCGGAAATCCCCGTCCGAACCGCCAGCCCTGATGTTTTGGTTTCGGATTTCCGCGGTGCTGACGTAAAATTCCACGCACCCGCAAGGCCGTCCATTTATACGTTGTAATTTAACTCTTCCTGAGGTGTCCGGGGTACCTTCCCAACGGGTCTCGTAGCCTGTGAACAAGCTGTAACCCTTGGTGATACGGCTCAGTTCGGGACACAAAACCTGTCGAAAAACCGTCCAGTCTTCAACATCATAAGTCACGCCTAATTTCTGGTCGGTATATTCTTCTCCTTCGGCTAACGTATAGAGTTTCACGCTACAGGCCAAGTAATCAAACAGATGCCCCCAATGCTGTCAGTTAGACATCAACACTTCATCTTTCAGAGCCGTTGCGGGCGGTATCTGGGTTCTATACACGTTTAAAAACCGCTTTTTTGGTGCATCGTATATTGCGGCTGTATACTTTGCCCTTTCTCGATGTTTCAGACGCGGTCCTGCCTCCGAGGCTACAGTCATCACAGCTTTACCACTGATCGCAAAATCCATGTTTAAAAAATAGGGTTTACGGTTCTGGGTTTCGCAAGCCTTGTTCTGGACATTTATAATGCTGAGGCCCCAGCGCTATCTATAGCCCCAGACATTCCTGCTTCATAGATAACAACCATAAGGGAGATAAAACTGGGGGGTGGAGGGGGGCATGGGCCCCAAAAGTTCAAACACCCTCTAACACATGACCACACGAACAGGGGGGGCGGGGCGGGGGCACATATTCAGTACATGTCATCAGGTCATAAGGTCAGCAATCAATCAATTTTGACACATGCCGTATCCTATTACTCTCTAATGCCATTGACTTCATCTTAGGGTTATATTTACTTTGCCTAATGCCATTTACTTTGTCTTAGTGTGATATTTACCTTGCTATAATGCCATTGACTTTGTCTTAGGGTTATATTTACCTTGCTATAATGCCATTGACTTCATCTTAGGGTTATATTTACCTTGCCATAATGCCATTGACTTTGTCTTCAGGAGAATCTGCCTTGTTCTGAACCCCTGAAGGGAGAAGCATCCACCTTGTTCTGTACCCCTGAAAGGAGAAGCATCCACCTTGTTCTGAACCCCTGAAAGGAGAAGCATCCACCTTGTTCTGAACCCCTGAAAGGAGAAGCATCCACCTTGTTCTGAACCCCTGAAAGGAGAAGCATCCACCTTGTTCTGAACCCCTGAAAGGAGAATCATCCACCTTGTTCTGAACCCCTGAAGGGAGAAGCATCCACCTTGTTCTGAACCCCTGAAAGGAGAAGCATCCACCTTGTTCTGAACCCCTGAAAGGAGAAGCATCCACCTTGTTCTGAACCCCTGAAAGGAGAAGCATCCACCTTGTTCTGAACCCCTGAAAGGAGAAGCATCCACCTTGTTCTGAACCCATGAAAGGAGAAGCATCCACCTTGTTCTGAACCCCTGAAAGGAGAAGCATCCACCTTGTTCTGAACCCCTGAAAGGAGAAGCATCCGCCTTGTTCTGAACCTCTAAAAGGAGAAGCATCCACCTCTTCGATTAAATCGGTCCATATAAAGCCTAGATATCGTTATATGTAGACTGTGTGATAAACAAAAAAAACATTGTTTCAAAACGTAACGTCATTTTTTAAAATTCAAAAAGTCGACGATAAACTTTCACAAAACACTTCGAAATACGTTTGTAATGCAACTTTAGGTATTAGTAAACGTTAATAAGCGATAAAATTCATCAGGAGGCGATGTAAAGATCATTAGCTGTCCGTCTGGAAAAATGTCCGGCTAGAAACTCAACGAAAATATCCGGTCCTAGACCATAGGAGATACGGTGCCCTGCATGTGTTTGACCAAGAAAAAACTCGAAGGGAAATGACAAGACTCTAGACACCGTGTGGAAGCTGTAAGTACTGCAACCTCAGTCAATTAATTGTGGTTCACCTTTATCAATGGGTTCAAGTAGCGCATGGATATATTTTCCCATTTTCAGTGATCAGTTTTTCCTGTGCTTTTCGATGTAAATGCCGTTCTGGTAAAGCCACAGCAGTGATTTAACCAGTTTTATAAACGTCTGAGTGTTTTCGATCCACACAGACTAAGCAAATGCATATACTATATTCCTGGCAATAGTAGCAGGGCGCTGAAATGTTGCGCGATTTTTAACAGAATGTTCAAAAAAGTAGAGGGTCGACTTAAGAGGTTAAGTACATAGCGGGTGAGGGCTCAGAACCCAAGTCAGTATCAGTATTAAGTACATAGCAGGTGAGGGCTCAGAACCCAAGTCAGTATCAGTATTAAGTACATAGCAGGTGAGGGCTCAGAACCCAAGTCAGTATCAGTATTAAGTACATAGCAGGTGAGGGCTCAGAACTCAAGTCAGTATCAGTATTAAGTACATAGCAGGTGAGGGCTCAGAACCCAAGTCAGTATAAGTATTAAGTACATAGCAGGTGAGGGTGAACCCAAGTCAGTATCAGTATTAAGTACATAGCAGGTGAGGGCTCAGAACCCAAGTCAGTATCAGTATTAAGTACATAGCAGGTGAGGGCTCAGAACCCAAGTCAGTATCAGTATTAAGTACATAGCAGGTGAGGGCTCAGAACCCAAGTCAGTATCAGTATTAAGTACATAGCAGGTGAGGGCTCAGAACTCAAGTCAGTATCAGTATTAAGTACATAGCAGGTGAGGGCTCAGAACCCAAGTCAGTATAAGTATTAAGTACATAGCAGGTGAGGGCTCAGAACCCAAGTCAGTATCAGTATTAAGTACATAGCAGGTGAAGGCTCAGAAGCCAAGTCAGTATCAGTATTAAGTACATAGCAGGTGAGGGCTCAGAACCCAAGTCAGTATCAGTATTAAGTACATAGCAGGTGAGGGCTCAGAACCCAAGTCAGTATCATTATTAAGTACATAGCAGGTGAAGGCTCAGAAGCCAAGTCAGTATCAGTATTAAGTACATAGCAGGTGAGGGCTCAGAACCCAAGTCAGTATCAGTATTAAGTACATAGCAGATGAGGGCTCAGAACCCAAGTCAGTATCAGTATTAAGTACATAGCAGGTGAGGCTCAGAAGCCAACCGCTCAGACGAGCTCCAGTTAGCCGTTTTTTCACTCTCTCTTCCCCCCCCCCTCCCCTCTCTCTCTGTCTTCCCCTCTCTCTGTCTCCCCCTCTCTGTCTGTCTCCCCTTTCTCTGTCTGTCTCCCCTCTCCCTCTCCGTCTCTCCTCCCCTCCCTTCTCTGTCTCCCCTCTCTCTTCCCCCTCTCTCTCTGTCTCCCCATCCCCTCTCTGTCTCCCCCTCTCTCTGTCTGTCTCCCCTTTCTCTGTCTGTCTCCCTCTCCCTCTCCGTCTCTTCTCCCTCCCTTCTCTGTCTCCCCTCTCTCTTCCCCCCCCTCTCTCTCTCTGTCTCCCCATCCCCTCTCTGTCTCCCCCTCTCTCTGTCTTCCCTCTCATTTCCTCTCCCTCTCTCTCTGTCTCCCCCTCTGTCTCCCCCTTTCCTTTTCTTTCCCTCTCTTCCCACCTCCCTTTCTCTCCCCTTCTCTTTCTCTCTGTCTGGCTTTCTCTCCCCCATCTCCTTTCTCTCCCCCCTTTCACCTCCCCCATCTCTCTCTCTCTCTCTGACTACCCCTTTCTGTCCGTGGCTGTAGCCTACATGAGCATGTCCGGTTTAATCCCATATTCACCAGGGCTCAAGCCCTCGTCATGTGAGGCTTATGCATCTGACTGGCCTTGCATGGCTGCCAAGAGCACAGGGATTAGGCTCAGTTCAACTCCTGGGTCCCTAGTAGTTCATAATAAGCTGCTTCCATTGACTACAATACTGCTGTTAATTCTATAATTAGAGGCTCAGGTCATAACTTTAGACAGACTAGAAGAGGGCCTGGTGATTTGGTGTGGTGTGTGTGTGTGTGTGTGTCTGTATCCGCGTGTGTTTTTCTGTGTGTACCTCTTGTCTCATATTTTGTATTTATTTACCAATTCCAGCTGCATCCTCATTAATTATAATGCCCCTTAAAAGTATGCTAATTTAAAAACATAGATTTTCAGCTCGCGCAAAATGTATTTGTGTTGGGCCGGCCCGGGATTAAGGTTTGTGCAACATTGTTGCCTATGTTTGAGACCAATGCATGGCCGTTGCTGTGGTGAGAAAGAGAGAGAGAGAGAAGCATGCCTGAACCTCTCACCGAACTAGAATGAGATTCACGTTCTATTATCTCTCTCTCTGCTCTGATAGACATGAATGAGCCTGCAACTCTCATCTATCCAGCGGTTGCACTTTGTCATTTATTTCCTTATGGAATTATAGCCACGGGAAGGGTGCTGGAAGTGCTGCAGCTGATAAATTGAAATAAATTTGCCAAAGTTGTAGAATTACTGCTGCCTGTTCAGAAATCAATTAAATCATTCAGAATACTACAGCAGGAGTAGGCCTATAATTTAGCCACAGAGGATTGTCATGTGAACCGAGGACCGAGATAAGGTTTTAAAATATACATATCACACAATGCATAGCACAGCAGCACCTGCCTGGGTCAACATCCAGCACCTGTCTGGGTCAACATCCGGCACCTGTCTGGGTCAATATCTAGCACCTGTCTGGGTCAATATCCAGCACCTGTCTGGGTCAACATCCAGCACCTGTCTGGGTCAATATCTAGCACCTGTCTGGGTCAATATCCAGCACCTGTCTGGGTCAACATCCAGCACCTGTCTGGGTCAACATCCAGCACCTGTCTTGGTCAACATCCAGCACCTGTCTGGGTCAACATCCAGCACCTGTCTGGGTCAATATCTAGCACCTGTCTGGGTCAATATCCAGCACCTGTCTGGGTCAACATCCAGCACCTGTCTGGGTCAACATCCAGCACCTGCCTGGGTCAACATCCAGCACCTGTCTGGGTCAACATCCAGCACCTGTCTGGGTCAACATCCAGCACTTGTCTGGGTCATCATCCAGCCCCTTTCTTGGTCAACATCCAGCACCTGTCTGGGTCAATATCCAGCACATGTCTGGGTCAATATCCAGCACCTGTCTGGGTCAATATCCAGCATGTGTCTGGGTCAACATTCAGGGCCTGTCTGGGTCAATATCCAGCACCTGCCTGGGTCAACATCCAGCACCTGTCTGGGTCAATATCCAGCACCTGTCTGGGTCAATATCCAGCACCTGTCTGGGTCAATATCCAGCACCTGCCTGGGTCAATATCCAGCACCTGTCTGGGTCAATATCCAGCACCTGTCTGGGTCAACATCCAGCACCTGCCTGGGTCAACATCCAGCACCTGCCTGGGTCAATATCCAGCACCTGCCTGGGTCAACATCCAGCACATGTCTGGGTCATCATCCAGCACCTGTCTTGGTCAACATCCAGCACCTGCCTGGGTCAACATCCAGCACCTGTCTGGGTCAATATCCAGCACCTGCCTGGGTCAATATCCAGCACCTGTCTGGGTCAATATCCAGCACCTGTCTGGGTCAATATCCAGCACCTGTCTGGGTCAATATCCAGCATGTGTCTGGGTCAACATTCAGGGCCTGTGTGGGTCAATATCCAGCACCTGCCTGGGTCAATATCCAGCACCTGCCTGGGTCAATATCCAGCACCTGCCTGGGTCAATATCCAGCACCTGTCTGGGTCAACATCCAGCATGTGTCTGGGTCAACATTCAGGGCCTGTCTGTTGTCTGTTAATAGATATGACCAATACCTTCACAAGGATCAATAACTTCTTTTTAAAAATTGCTTAGCTGTGGAATAGACTGTTCACTCTGCTACCATCCAGCAAATGATACCGAAGCATCAGCTCTCGGACCAACAGGCTCCAATACAGCTGCTACCCCCAAGCCATAAGACTGCTACATAGCCAGACTGCTAAACAGCCAGACTGGTATATAGCCAGACTGCTACATAGCCAGACTGCTACATATCCAGACTGCTAAATAGCCAGACTGCTACATAGCCAGACTGGTATATAGCCAGACTGCTACATAGCCAGACTGGTATATAGCCAGACTGCTACATAGCCAGACTGGTATATAGCCAGAATGCTAAGTAGTCAGCCTGCTAATAGACTGCCTATATTCCCCCACAAGCAGACACATCGACGGCCCTGAACAAACTTTATTTGCCTTTCGTTCGAGTTCTCTGCTGCCTGTGACTGGAACGAATTGCAAAAATCGCTGAAGTTGGAGACTTTTATCTCCCTCACCAACTTCAAACATCTGCTATCTGAGCAGCTAACCGATCGCTGCAGCTGTACATAGTCTATTGGTAAATAGCCCACCCATTTTCACCTACCTCATCCCCATACTGTTTTTATTTATTTACTTTTCTGCTCTTTTGCACACCAATATCTCTACCTGTACATGACCATCTGATCATTTATCACTCCAGTGTTAATCTGCAAAATTGTAATTATTCGCCTACCTCCTCATGCCTTTTGCACACAATGTATATAGACTCCCCTTTTCTTTTTTTCTACTGTGTTATTGACTTTCTACCAGCATATTGATTGTGCTACCAGGCCTGGTAAAACCCTGGATAATTGTTATTCTAACTTTCGCGGCGTATATAAGGCCCTCCCCCTCCCTCCTTTCGGAAAAACTGACCAAGACTCCAGTTTGTTGCTTCCAGCCTATAGACAGAAACTAAAACAGGAAGCTCCCGCTCTCAGGTCTGTTCTGACCAATCGGATTCCACGCTTCAAGATTGCTTCGATCACGTGGATTGGGATATGTTCCACATTGCGCCAAACAACAACATTGACGAATACGCTGATTCTGTGAGCGAGTTCATTAGCAAGTGCATTGGCGATGTCGTACCCACAGCAACTATTAAAACATTCCCCAACCAGAAACCATGGATTGATGGCAGCATTCGCGCGAACCACTGCTTTTAACCAGGGCAAGGGGACCAGAAACCTGACCGAATACAAACAGTGTAGCAATTCCCTCCGCAATGCATTCAAACAAGCTAAGCGTCAGTATAGAGACAAAGTAGAGTCGCAATTCAACGGCTCAGACACAAGAAGTATGTGGCAGTGTCTACAGTCAATCATGGATTACAAAAAGAAAACCAGCCCGGTCGCGGACCAGGATGTCTTGCTCCCAGACAGACTAAACAACTTCTTTGCTCGCTTTGAGGACAATACAGTGCCACTGACATGGCCTGCTACCAAAACTTGCGGACTCTCCTTCACTGCAGCCGACGTGAGTAAAACATTTAAGCGTGTTAACCCTCACAAGGCTGCAGGCCCAGACGGCATCCCCAGCCAGGTCCTCAGAGCATGCGCAGACCAGCTGGCTGGTGTGTTTACGGACATATTCAATCAATCCTTATCTCAGTCTGCTGTTCCCACATGCTTCAAGAGGGGCCGCCATTGTTCCTGTTCCCATGAAAGCTAAGGTAACTGAGCTAAACGGCTACTGCCCCGAAGCACTCACTTCCGTCATCATGAAGTGCTTTGAGAGACTAGTCAAGGACCATATCACCTCCAGCCTACCTGACACCCTAGACCCACTCCAATTTGCTTACCGCCCAAATAGGTCCACAGACGACGCAATCGCAACCACACTGCACACTGCTCAAACCCATCTGGACAAGAGGAATACCTATGTGAGAATGCTGTTCATCGACTACAGCTCAGCATTTAACACCATAGTACCCTCCAAACCCGTCATCAAGCTCTAGACCCTGGGTCTCGACCCCGCCCTGTGCAACTGGGTACTGGACTTCCTAACGGGCTGCCCCCAGGTGGTGAGGGTAGGTAACAACATCTCCATCCCGCTGATCCTCAACACTGGGGCCCCACAAGGGTGTGTTCTGAGCCCTCTCCTGTACTCCTTGTTCACCCACGACAGCATGGCCATGCACGCCTCCAACCTAATCATCAAGTTTGCAGACGATACTACAGCGGTAGGCTTGATTACCAACAACGACGAGACGGCAAACAGGGAGGAGGTGAGGGCCCTCGGAGTGTGGTGTCAGTAAAATAACCTCACACTCAACGTCAACAAAACAAAGGAGATGATCGTGGACTTTAGGAAACAGCAGAGGGAGCACCCCATATCCACATCGACGTGACAGTAGTGGAGAGGGTAGAACATTTTAAGTTCCTCAAGGACAAACTGAATTGGTCCACCCACACAGACAGCGTGGTGAAGAAGTCGCAGCAGTGCCTCTTCAACCTCTGGAGGCTGAAGAAATTCGGCTTGTCACCAAAAGCACTCACAAACTTTTACAGATGCACAATTGAAAGCATCCTGTCGGGCTGTATCACCGCCTGGTACGGCAACTGCTCCGCCCACAACCGTAAGGCTCTCCAGAGGGTAGTGAGGTCTGCACAAATTAGCCAGACTGCTACATAGCCAGACTGCTACATAGCCAGACTGCAACAGAGCCAGACTGCTAAATAGTCAGACTGCTACATAGCCAAACTGCAACAGAGACAGACTGCTAAATAGCCAGACTGCTAAATAGCCAGACTGCTACATAGCCAGACTGCTACATAGCCAGACTGCAACAGAGCCAGACTGCTAAATAGCCAGACTGCTACATAGCCAGACTGCAACAGAGCCAGACTGCTAAATAGCCAGATTGCTAAATAGTCAGACTGCAACATAGCCAGACTGGTATATAGCCAGACTGCTACATAGCCAGACTGCTAAATAGTCAGACTGCAACATAGCCAGACTGGTATACAGCCAGACATACCAGACTGCTAAATAGCCAGACTGCTACATAGCCAGACTGCTAAATAGCCAGACTGCTAAATAGCCAGACTGCTACATAGCCAGACTGGTATATAGCCAGACTGCTACATAGCCAGACTGCTAAATAGTCAGACTGCAACATAGCCAGACTGGTATACAGCCAGACATACCAGACTGCTAAATAGCCAGACTGCTACATAGCCAGACTGCTAAATAGCCAGACTGCTAAATAGCCAGACTGCTACATAGCCAGACTGGTATATAGCCAGACTGCTACATAGCCAGACTGCTAAATAGTCAGACTGGTATATAGCCAGACTGGTATATAGCCAGACTGGTATGTAGCCAGACTGCTAAATAGCCAGACTGCTAAATAGTTCATTAATGCTACCCAAACTATCTTGCACTGACCGAACGCACACTACCTAGACGATACATACACACCATATACACACACTCACTGACACACAAAACCCACACACACGTGACACACGCGACACACACGTGACATAGAAGTGGATGAAATGCATTTATTTACAGAGCCCCAGGCTAATAATGTTCCCCATGTGTGTCTCTACTCTACTGCTCTATGCTGCTACAAAAAAATGCTATGATATTTATGCAATGCTATAAAGGTTTGTTTTCTTCCTCTCACAGGTCACCCTCGCCTCTCGGTCATTTTTTGTTCCGGCACCTCCCAATTTACAAAAATAAGCATTGTCTAAACATATTTTTGAGTTTTTGCCATCGGACTCTTGGGGAATGTATACATTTTTACCAGGTTTAACTTGTATTGTTCTCTACCTAGCCTGTTGGTCAACAGAAACCATGTGTTCTGTTTTCAACAAGAGCGTTAGTTCTTAAAGCAGTCACCATCTCCTTAACGAAGCATTAGCTCACTAAGCCTCTCTGCCTTCTATTTTGGCTCGCTTAACATTTCAGCATTTATTGACTTATTCACTTATTTTGGCTTGTTAAATCAAACACACACACACACACACATGCAGACAGGTATACACTCACACATTTGCACACACACAAACGCACACAAACGCACACAAAACACACACACACACACACACGCAGACAGGTATACACTCAAACATTTGCACACACACAAACGCACACAAACACACACACACACACACACGCAGACAGGTATACACTCAAACATTTGCACACACACAAACGCACACAAACACACACACACACACACACACACACACACACACACACACACACACACACACACACACACACACACACACACGCAGACACACACACACACACACACACACAAACGCACACACACACACACACACACACACACACACACAAACACACACGCACACACACATGCAGACACACACACACACACACTGATTTTGGCGCGTTTGACTGAACGTCATGCAGATAAACATTCCCTCCGAATCATGGTTCCCCTCCACCCGGTGAATAGCCAGCCATTGCGTTTGTGTCCCAAATGACAACCTATACTCTAGATAGTGCACTACGTTTGACCAGGGCCCTATGGGAATAGGGAGCCACTTAGGTCGCACACCACTTGATCACCTTGGCCCACAGAAGAACTGGTGATTACATTTATTTCCGTGATCAGTACTGATCAGTGGTTGCTGTTCTCAGGTTTTTTTTGGCATTTTATTTATATATTTATAAGTATACTTTTTTCTCCCAATGGACAAATTTGGTTATTGCCAACAGTTTGAAAAATGATTCCAAAGGGGTTATTTGGCTGTCCCCATAGGATAACTGTTTTTGGTTCCAGGCAGCACCAATCTGTAATAAAGGGTTCTACATGGAACCAAAAAGATTTTTGCCTAGAACCAAAAAGGGTTATTCAAAGGGTTCTTCTATGAGGGCAATGGAGGACACTTTTTTGGTGATAACGTATGAAATGGCTTTCCCCGAAGGTGATGAGACATGAACATGGAATCTCCAGAATGGACATTTCAGTTCAAGTGGAATTTTCCATGAGTCTAGTCATTCCATGTTCATTTGTTATGGATTCTGC
>NW_027036041.1:0-12497 GCF_034236695.1 Oncorhynchus nerka
TCCTTACTGCTATTAGCCCATAGAAACACATTGAATAACAGATAGTCCTTACTGCTATTAGCCCATAGAAACACATTGAATAACAGATAGTCCTTACTGCTATTAGCCCATAGAAACACATTGAATAACAGATAGTCCTTACTGCTATTAGCCCATAGAAACACATTGAATAACAGACAGTCCTTACTGCTATTAGCCCATAGAAACACATTGAATAACAGATAGTCCTTACTGCTATTAGCCCATAGAAACACATTGAATAACAGATAGTCCTTACTGCTATTAGCCCATAGAAACACATTGAATAACAGATAGTCCTTACTGCTATTAGCCAATAGAAACACATTGAATAACAGACAGTCCTTACTGCTATCAGCCCATAGAAACACATTGAATAACATCAGAGATCTAGGACAGACTTACATGTATTTAACCTCTTGCTTTTGGCACTAAACCGTCTCCATCTTAACCTGACAGATTATTAATGGGGATGTGGTGGATAGATGTCTCTCTCCATCTTAACCTGACAGATTATTAATGGGGATGTGGTGGATAGATGTCTCTCTCCATCTTAACCTGACAGATTATTAATGGGGATGTGGTGGATAGATGTCTCTCTCCATCTTTAACCTGACAGATTATTAATGGGGATGTGGTGGATAGATCTCTCTCTCCATCTTAACCTGACAGATTATTAATGGGGATGTGGTGGATAGATGTCTCTCTCCATCTCAACCTGACAGATTATTAATGGGGATGTGGTGGATAGATCTCTCTCTCCATCTTAACCTGACAGATTATTAATGGGGATGTGGTGGATAGATGTCTCTCTCCATCTCAACCTGACAGATTATTAATGGGGATGTGGTGGATAGATCTCTCTCTCCATCTTAACCTGACAGATTATTAATGGGGATGTGGTGGATAGATCTCTCTCTCCATCTTAACCTGACAGATTATTAATGGGGATGTGGTGGATAGATGTCTCTCTCCATCTTAACCTGACAGATTATTAATGGGGATGTGGTGGATAGATCTCTCTCTCCATCTTAACCTGACAGATTATTAATGGGGATGTGGTGGATAGATGTCTCTCTCCATCTTAACCTGACAGATTATTAATGGGGATGTGGTGGATAGATGTCTCTCTCCATCTTAACCTGACAGATTATTAATGGGGATGTGGTGGATAGATGTCTCTCTCCATCTCAACCTGACAGATTATTAATGGGGATGTGGTGGATAGATCTCTCTCTCCATCTTAACCTGACAGATTATTAATGGGGATGTTTGTAATTATGCTCATTAGATTTCAGTGGGGGGCGCGGACATCGACTCGAGTTAAGAATCCACGTTACCACAGAAACTGACTCAATCGAATGAGACGTCTTCAGTTCAGCTGCTACGTTCCACAAACCCTTTCTGTTTGGACTGTTATTTTCACTTTCTACAACGACCTTCATCTATAACAGTCGGTTACACAGTTACACGATAATTGTGCCAACCAAAGACCTAGCTAGGTCCCAGAGAAAGGGCCAGGCGCTTGTGTCGTTTCCACTAGTTTCAGATTTAGCTTCCACCCTGAGAAGTAAACATGAAGAGTTGGACGGAAGCTTCTGGGTTGACATACGCACCCGAACATGACCTGGACACTCTTCAGACAGAGCTGGCCTTCCATAGTGAAGATCTGTCCATCTCCTCCGTTCAGCTGGAGCAGCTGCTCCAGGTTATGCATCGTGTCTGTCATCTGTAACTATAGAACAACAGGGGATGTAGTGGAGTGGTCCAGTGGTCTGGTAGCGAACAGAACATCAGGTAGAATCAGCTAGCAAGCGATAAGCATTAGCATTAGAGGCAAACACCATTTTTTTTAAAGACACATTTGCAGCTTGCTAAGACCAACTAACGACACCCACTAATCGACACCCACTAACGACACCCACTAACTCACACCCACTAACGACACCCACTAACGACACCCACTAACTACACCAACTAACTCACACCCACCAACTACACCCACCAACTCCACACTCACCAACTACACCCACTAACTACACCCACTAACTACACCCACTCCACAACTAACTACACCCACTAACACACCCACTAACTACACCCACCAACTACACCACCCACTACACCAACTAACTACACCCACCAACTACACCCACCAACTACACCCACCACACCCTCACCCACTCACTACACCCACTAACTACACCCCACTCACTACACTCACTACACCCACTCACTAACTACTACACCCACCTAATCTACACCCACCACTACACCCACCAACTACACCCACTCCACCCACTAACTCCCCACAACTCCACTAACTACACCCACTAACTACACCCACTAACTACACCCACCAACTACACCCACTAACTCCACCCACTAACTACACCCACTAACTACACCCACTAACTACACCCACTAACTACACCCACCAACTACACCCACCAACTCCACCCACTAACTCCACCCACTAACTCCACCCACTAACTACACCCACTAACTCCACCCACTAACTCCACCCACTAACTACACCCACTAACTCACACCCTCTAACTACACCCACTAACTACACCCACTAACTCCACCCACTAACTACACCCACTAACTCCACCCACTAACTACACCCACTCAACTACACCCACTCAACTACACCCTCTAACTCCACCCACTAACTACACCCACTAACTACCACCCACTAACTCCACCCACTCACTACACCCACTCACTACACAAATAATATAGAAAAAATATATTTATATTAAGATGCAAAGTGGAAAGCTGCATCATTCTTGTTTGGAACAATCTGTTGACTGCGTGCTGATTGGTCAATAGGTGCAGAGTGAATCTAGAGGAACTGCCTGGTTGAGTGAGAGGGGGCGGGGCTTGCTGTGTGTGGGATTGGGATTGGCCAAAAGAGATGGAGAGAGAACAGCGATATGGACATTGCCCATATCACGTCCTCAATTTTGATAAAAATCGAATTAACCGTGCAGCCCTATCAGTCACCTTGCCAACACACAGTAGCAGATAGTTGTTTAATAGTGCATCTGCTTGTTGTCTAAGATGTACAGGCGCAACACTAGCCCCTATATCTAGCTACTGTCGTCTACTAACCTTACAATTAAACAACCAGGAGCAACACTAGCCCCTATATCTAGCTACTGCCCTTAACTAACCTTACAATTAAACAACCAGGAGCAACACTAGCCCCTATATCTAGCTACTGCCCTTAACTAACCTTACAATTAAACAACCAGGAGCAACACTAGCCCTATATCTAGCTACTGCCCTTAACTAACCTTACAATTAAACAACCAGGAGCAACACTACCAACACTAGCCCTATATCTAGCTACTGCCCTTAACTAACCTTACAATTAAACAACCAGGAGCAACACTAGCCCCTATATCTAGCTACTGCCCTTAACTAACCTTACAATTAAACAACCAGGAGCAACACTAGCCCCTATATCTAGCTACTGCCCTTAACTAACCTTACAATTAAACAACCAGCTGTGATCAGGTCTATAAGGTCAATAAGTAGCTATTCAGTGTGGTGCTGTCGTACCTCCTCTGCGTTAGCGATGCACATGATGAACAGCTTGGCAGGGAAAGGGAAGGGCAGGGGGAACTTCTTATCCTCTGGTCGTCCTTTCAGAGTCTGTAGGGAGTGTCTCAGAGAGCCTTTACCGATCCCCAGAGAGCCGTCTGTTACCAACACCACCTGTAGGCCACCAGATCAATAATCAATCTAATAGTCTGTAGGGAGTGTCTCAGAGAGCACCACCTGGTGGCCACCAGATCAATAATCAATGTAATAGTCTGTAGGGAGTGTCTCAGAGAGCACCACCTGGTGGCCATGAGGAAAACTGCAGCCATATTCACCAAAATTCACCTGCATTTAACATTTTAGCAATTTATCAGACGCTCTTATCCAGTGACTTACAGTTAGTACATTCATCTCCAGATAGCTAGGTGGACCAGTCATAGTCAGTACATTCATCTCCAGATAGCTAGGTGGACCAGTCATAGTCAGTACATTCATCTCCAGATAGCTAGGTGGACCAGTCATAGTCAGTACATTCATCTCCAGATAGCTAGGTGGACCAGTCATAGTCAGTACATTCATCTCCAGATAGCTAGGTGGACCAGTCATAGTCAGTACATTCATCTCCAGATAGCTAGGTGGACCAGTCATAGTCAGTACATTCATCTTCAGATAGCTAGGTGGACCAGTCATAGTCAGTACATTCATCTCCAGATAGCTAGGTGGACCAGTCATAGTCAGTACATTCATCTCCAGATAGCTAGGTGGACCAGTCATAGTCAGTACATTCATCTCCAGATAGCTAGGTGGACCAGTCATAGTCAGTACATTCATCTCCAGATAGCTAGGTGGACCAGTCATAGTCAGTACATTCATCTCCAGATAGCTAGGTGGACCAGTCATAGTCAGTACATTCATCTCCAGATAGCTAGGTGGACCAGTCATAGTCAGTACATTCATCTCCAGATAGCTAGGTGGACCAGTCATAGTCA
Organism: Oncorhynchus nerka; assembly: GCF_034236695.1. NCBI lineage: Eukaryota > Metazoa > Chordata > Actinopteri > Salmoniformes > Salmonidae > Oncorhynchus > Oncorhynchus nerka. Next base: position 4,563 of record NW_027036041.1, read on the forward strand.
GTACATTCATCTCCAGATAGCTAGGTGGACCAGTCATAGTCAGTACATTCATCTCCAGATAGCTAGGTGGACCAGTCATAGTCAGTACACTCATCTCCAGATAGCTAGGTGGACCAGTCATAGTCAGGACATTCATCTCTAGATAGCTAGGGGTGGACCAGTCATAGTCAGTACATTCATCTCCAGATAGCTAGGGTGGACCAGTCATAGTCCAGGACATTCATCTCCAGATAGCTAGGTGGACCAGTCATAGTCAGTACATTCATCTCCAGATAGCTAGGTGGACCAGTCATAGTCAGTACATTCATCTCCAGATAGCTAGGTGGACCAGTCATAGTCAGTACATCATCTCCAGATAGCTAGGTGGACCAGTCATAGTCAGTACATTCATCTCCAGATGGCTAGGTGGACCAGTGGACCATTCAGATAGCTAGGTGGACCAGTCATAGTCAGTACATTCATCTCCAGATAGCTAGGTGGACCAGTCTAACAGTCAGTACATTCATCTCCAGATAGCTAGGTGGACCAGTCATGTCAGTACATTCATCTCCAGATAGCTAGATGGACCAGTCATAGTCAGTACATTCATCTCCAGATAGCTAGATGGACCAGTCATAGTCAGTACATTCATCTCCAGATAGCTAGGTGGACCAGTCATAGTCAGTACATTCATCTCCAGATAGCTAGGTGGACCAGTCATAGTCAGTACATTCATCTCCAGATAGCTAGGTGGACCAGTCATAGTCAGTACATTCATCTGTGTAGGACAGGCGTGGTTATAGTACCTGTGTGGGACAGGCGTGGTTATAGTACCTGTGTAGGACAGGCGTGGTTATAGTACCTGTGTAGGACAGGCGTGGTTATAGTACCTGTGTGACAGGCGTGGTTATAGTACCTGCAGGACAGGCGTGGTTATAGTACCTGTGTAGGACAGGCGTGGTTATATTACCTGTGTAGGACAGGCGTGGTTATAGTACCTGTGTAGGACAGGCGTGGTTATAGTACCTGTGTAGGACAGGCGTGGTTATAGTACCTGTGTAGGACAGGCGTGGTTATAGTACCTGTGTAGGACAGGCGTGGTTATAGTACCTGTGTAGGACAGGCGTGGTTATAGTACCTGTGTGGGACAGGCGTGGTTATAGTACCTGTGTAGGACAGGCGTGGTTATAGTACCTGTGTAGGACAGGCGTGGCCCCACTCCTGCTGCACCACGTTGCTGACTCCGTGTAAAGCTGCCTCCAGGCAGGTCTTGTCATAGTCCTCCAGGTTGTTCAGGGCTTCCTGCACAGCAGAGCAGAGGATGTTACCTTGGCTGCATTACCCTGGCTGGATTACCCTGTCTGCACAGAATATTACCCTGTCTGCACAGAACATTACCCTGTCTGCACAGAACATTACCCTGTCTGCACAGAACATTACCCTGGCTGCATTACCCTGGCTGCATTACCCTGGCTGCACAGAACATGCCCTGGCTGCACAGAACATTACCCTCTGCACAGAATATTACCCTGGCTGCACAGAACATTACCCTGTCTGCACAGAACATTACCCTGGCTGCATTACCCTAGCTGCACAGAACATTACCATGGCTGCACAGAACATTACCCTGTCCGCACATAACATTACCCTGGCTGCACAGAACATTACCCTGGCTGCACAGAACATTACCCTGGCTGCATTACCCTGGCTGCACAGAACATTACCCTGTCTGCACAGAACATTGCCCTGGCTGCATTACCCTGGCTGCACAGAACATTACCCTGTCTGCACAGAACATTACCCTGGCTGCATTACCCTGGCTGCACAGGACATTGCCCTGGCTGCATTACCCTGGCTGCACAGAACATTACCTGTCTGCACAGAACATTGCCCTGGCTGCATTACCCTGGCTGCACCAGAACATTACCCTGTCTGCACAGAACATTGCCCTGGCTGCATTACCCTGTCTGCACAGAACATTACCCTGGCTGCACAGAACATTACCCTGCTGTACAAAACATTACCCTGGCTGCACAGAACATTACCCTGGCTGCATTACCCTGGCTGCACAGAACATTACCCTGGGCTGCACAGAACATTACCCTGGCTGCATTACCCTGGCTGCACAGAACATTACCCTGGCTGCATTACCTGGCTGCACAGAACATTACCCTGTCTGCACAGAACATTACCCTGTCTGCACAGAACATTACCCTGTCTACCTGTGTACCTGTAGGGTGTTGTAGTCCCTGGTGTTAGCCAGACCTTTGTACCTGTAGGGTGTTGTAGTCCCTGTGTTAGCCAGACCTGTGTACCTGTAGGGTGTTGTAGTCCCTGGTGTTAGCCAGACCTGTAGGGTGTTGTAGTCCCCGGTGTAGCCAGACCTGTGTACCTGTATGGTGTTGTAGTCCCTGGTGTTAGCCAGACCTTTGTACACCTGTAGGGTGTTGTAGTCCCGGTGTTAGCCAGACCTGTGTACCTGTAGGGTGTTGTAGTCCCTGGTGTTAGCCAGGTTCTTAGGGTGTTGTAGTCCCTGGTGTTAGCCAGACCTGTGTAGCCTGTAGGGTGTTGTAGTCCCTGGTGTTAGACAGACTCCAGGTACCTGTAGGGTGTTGTAGTCCCCGGTGTTAGCCAGACCTGTGTGGTCTGCAGGGTGCTTGTAGCCCTGGTGTTAGCCAGACCTTTGTACTAGTAGGGTGTTGTAGTCCCTGGTGTTAGCCAGACCTGTGTATCTGTAGGGTGTTGTAGTCCCTGGTGTTAGCCAGACCTGTAGGGTGTTGTAGTCCCTGGTGTTAGCCAGACCTGTGAGCCTGTAGGGTGTTGTAGTCCCTGGTGTTAGACAGACCTGTAGAGCCTGTAGGGTGTTGTAGTCCCCGGTGTTAGCTAGACTCTGTGTATTTGTAGGGTGTTGTAGTCCCTGGTGAAAGGTACCAGTAGCTCCCACAGGGAAGAGAAGGCCACTAGAGAGGAATTTTGAATTGCAGTTGTTAGGCCATGTGCTCAAACAGCATGGTGAGTCCGGCCACAGCTAGGTTCTTCCTCTGCAACTCCTCGGAACACTGCTCCAGAGAGACCGCCGCGTCATGGACAGAGACGTCCATCAGACCACCGTCAGCATGATGACGGTGATGTGGTTTCCACTAAAGCAGAATGAGTTTACTGTAATGAAGCATCCACAGTCTCTCTGGATGTGTGAATACAACACAGTCTACAATGGAAACTACAACACTGCCTCTGAAAATACAGAAACTACAACACTGGAAAATACAGAAACTACAACACTGGAAAATACAGAACTACAACACTGAAAATACAGAAACTACAACACTGCCTCTGGAAAATACAGAAACCACAACACTGCCTCCTGGAAAATACAGAAACCACAACACTGGAAAATACAGAAACCACAACACTGCCTCTGGAAAAATACAGAAACCACAACACTGCCTCTGGAAAATACAGAAACTACAACACTGCCTCTGGAAAATACAGAAACAATAACACTGCTCTGGAAAATACAGAAACCACAACACTGCCTCTGGAAAATACAGAAACCACAACACTGCCTCTGAAAATACAGAAACCACAACACTGCCCTGAAAATACAGAAACTACAACACTGCCTCTGGAAAATACAGAAACCACAACACTGCCTCTGGAAAATACAGAAACTACAACACTGCCTCTGAAAATACAGAAACTACAACACTGCTCTGGAAAAATACAGAAACTACAACACTGCCTCTGGAAAATACAGAAACTCTGGAAAATACAGAAACTAACACTGGAAAATACAGAAACTACAACACTGGAAAAAAAATAAAGAAAAACAGAAACTACAACACTGCCTCTGGAAAATACAGAAACCACAACACTGCCTCTGGAAAATACAGAAACTACAACACTGCCTCTGGGTCACAGAAACCACAACACTGGAAAATACAGAAACTACAACACTGCAGAAACTCTGGAAAATACAGAAACTACAACACTGGAAAATACAGAAACTACAACACCAGAAACTGCAACACTGGAAAATACAGAAACTACAACACTGCCTCTCTGAAAATACAGAAACCACAACACTGGAAAATACAGAAACCACAACACTGCCTCTGGAAAAATACAGAAACTACAACACTGGAAAATACAGAAACTACAACACTGCCTCTGAAAATACAGAAAACCACAACACTGCCTCTGGAAAATACAGAAACCACAACACTGCCTCTGGAAAATACAGAAACCACAACACTGGAAAATACAGAAACTACAACACTGCAGAAACTACAACACTGAAAAATACAGAAACTACAACACTGGAAAATACAGAACCACAACACTGCCACTGGAAAATACAGAAACTACAACACTGCCTCTGGAAAATACAGAAACCACAACACTGGAAAATGCAGAAACCACAACACTGCCTCTGAAAATACAGAAACTACAACACTGGAAAATACAGAAAACTACAACACTGGAGAATACAGAAACTACAACACTGCCTCTGGAAAATAACACTGCCTCTGAAAAAACCTACAACACTGGAAAATACAGAAAACTACAACACTCTCTGAAATACAGAAACCACAACACTGCCTCTGGAAAATACAGAAACCACAACACTGAAAATACAGAAACTACAACACTGCCTCTGGAAAATAAAGAAACCACAACACTGCTCTGGAAAATAAAGAAACTACAACACTGCCTCTGGAAAATACAGAAACCACAACACTGCCTCTGGAAAAAATACAAAACTACAACAGAAACAGAAACCACAACACTGGAAAATAAAGAAACCACAACACTGGAAAATACAGAAACTACAACACTGAAAATACAGAAACTCTGGAAAATACAGAAACCACAACACTGCCTCTGGAAAATACAGAAACTACAACACTGGAAAATACAGAAACCACAACACTGCCTCTGAAAATACAGAAACCACAACACTGCCTCTGGAAAATACAGAAACTACAACACTGGAAAATACAGAAACCACAACACTGCCTCTGGAAAATACAGAAACCACAACACTGCCTCTGGAAAATACAGAAACCACAACACTGCCTCTGAAAATACAGAAACTACAACACTGCCTCTGGAAAATACAGAAACTACAACACTGGAAAATACAGAAACCACAACACTGGAAAAATACAGAAACCACAACACTGCCTCTGGAAAATACAGAAACCACAACACTGGAAAATACAGAAACCACAACACTGCCTCTGGAAAATACAGAAACTACAACACTGGAAAATACAGAAACCACAACACTGCCTCTGAAAATAAAGAAACCACAACAAAATACAGAAACCACAACACTGCCTCTGGAAAATACAGAAACCACAACACTGGAAAATACAGAAACCACAACACTGCCTCTGGAAAATAAAGAAACCACAACACTGCCTCTGGAAAATACAGAAACTACAACACTGCCTCTGGAAAATACAGAAACTACAACACTGCCTCTGGAAAATACAGAAACTACAACACTGGAAAATACAGAAACCACAACACTGCCTCTGGAAAATACAGAAACCACAACACTGCCTCTGGAAAATACAGAAACTACAACACTGCCTCTGAAAATACAGAAACTACAACACTGGAAAAATACAGAAACTACAACACTGCCTCTGGAAAATACAGAAACCACAACACTGCCTCTGGAAAATACAGAAACTACAACACTGCCTCTGGAAAATACAGAAACTACAACACTGCCTCTGGAAAATACAGAAACTACAACACTGCCTCTGGAAAATACAGAAACTACAACACTGAAAATACAGAAACTACAACACTGCCTCTGGAAAAATAAAGAAACCACAACACTGCCTCTTGGAAAATACAGAAACTACAACACTGCCTCTGGAAAATACAGAAACCACAACACTGCCTCTGGAAAATACAGAAACTACAACACTGCCTCTGGAAAATACAGAAACCACAACACTGGAAAATACAGAAACTACAACACTCGGAAAATACAGAAACTACAACACTGGAAAATACAGAAACTACAACACTGGAAAATACAGAAACTACAACATCTGGAAAATACAGAAACTACAACACTGGAAAATACAGAAACTACAACACTGGAAAATACAGAAACTACAACACTGGAAAATACAGAAACTACAACACTGCCTCTGGAAAATACAGAAACTACAACACTGGAAAATACAGAAACTACAACACTGCCTCTGGAAAATACAGAAACTACAACACTGGAAAATACAGAAACTACAACACTGCCTCTGGAAAATACAGAAACTACAACACTGGAAAATACAGAAACTACAACACTGGAAAATACAGAAACTACAACACTGGAAAATACAGAAACTACAACACTGGAAAATACAGAAACTACAACACTGGAAAATACAGAAACCACAACACTGCCTCTGGAAAATACAGAAACCACAACACTGGAAAATACAGAAACTACAACACTGGAAAATGCAGAAACTACAACACTGCCTCTGGAAAATACAGAAACTACAACACTGCTCTGGAAAATACAGAAACTACAACACTGGAAAATACAGAAACTACAACACTGCCTCTGGAAAATACAGAAACTACAACACTGCCTCTGGAAAATACAGAAACTACAACACTGGAAAATACAGAAACCCAAACACTGCCTCTGGAAAATACAGAAACTACAACACTGCCTCTGGAAAATACAGAAACTACAACACTGCCTCTGGAAAATACAGAAACTACAACACTGCCTCTGGAAAATACAGAAACTACAACACTGCCTCTGGAAAATACAGAAACTACAACACTGCCTCTGGAAAATACAGAAACTACAACACTGCCTCTGGAAAATACAGAAACTACAACACTGCCTCTGGAAAATACAGAAACTACAACACTGCTCTGGAAAATACAGAAACTACAACACTGCCTCTGGAAAATACAGAAACTACAACACTGGAAAATACAGAAACTACAACACTGCCTCTGGAAAATACAGAAACCACAACACTGCCTCTGGAAAATACAGAAACTACAACACTGGAAAATACAGAAACTACAACACTGCCTCTGGAAAATACAGAAACTACAACACTGCCTCTGGAAAATACAGAAACTACAACACTGCCTCTGGAAAATACAGAAACTACAACACTGCCTCTGGAAAATACAGAAACTACAACACTGCCTCTGGAAAATACAGAAACCACAACACTGCCTCTGGAAAATACAGAAACCACAACACTGCCTCTGGAAAATACAGAAACCACAACACTGGAAAATACAGAAACTACAACACTGCCTCTGGAAAATACAGAAACCACAACACTGCCTCTGGAAAATACAGAAACTACAACACTGGAAAATACAGAAACCACAACACTGGAAAATACAGAAACCACAACACTGCCTCTGGAAAATACAGAAACTACAACACTGCCTCTGGAAAATACAGAAACTACAACACTGCCTCTGGAAAATACAGAAACTACAACACTGCCTCTGGAAAATACAGAAACTACAACACTGCCTCTGGAAAATACAGAAACTACAACACTGCCTCTGGAAAATACAGAAACCACAACACTGCCTCTGGAAAATACAGAAACCACAACACTGCCTCTGGAAAATACAGAAACCACAACACTGCCTCTGGAAAATACAGAAACTACAACACTGCCTCTGGAAAATACAGAAACTACAACACTGCCTCTGGAAAATACAGAAACTACAACACTGCCTCTGGAAAATACAGAAACTACAACACTGGAAAATACAGAAACTACAACACTGCCTCTGGAAAATACAGAAACTACAACACTGCCTCTGGAAAATACAGAAACTACAACACTGCCTCTGAAAATACAGAAACTACAACACTGCTTGGAAAATACAGAAACTACAACACTGACTCTGGAAAATACAGAAACCACAACACTG
>NW_027036042.1:0-12498 GCF_034236695.1 Oncorhynchus nerka
TTGTTATGGTGGTGTCTCATAGAACGCTTGTTATGGCGGTGTCCCATAGAATGTTGTTATGCTGGTGTTACATAGAATGCTGTTTATGGTGGTGCTCTACAGAATGTCGTTATGGTGGCGTTCTATAGAATGTTGTTATGGTGGTGTTCTCATAGAACGTTGTTTGTGGTGGTGTCATATAGAACGTTTGTTATGGCGGTGTCTCATAGAACGTCGTTATGGCGGTGTTCCATAGAATGTTGTTATGGTGGTGTCTCTCATAGAATGTTGTTATGGTGGTGTCTCTATAGAACGTTGTTATGGTGGTGTTACATAGAATGTTGTTATGGTGGTGTTCATATAGAATGTTGTTATGGTGGTGTTCTATAGAATGTTGTTATGGTGGTGTTCTATAGAACGTTGTTATGGTGGTGTTCTACAGAACGTCGTGTTGTGGTGGTGCTATATAGAAACGCTCGTTATGGCGGTGTTATATAGAACGCCGTTATGGCGGTGTCCTACAGAACGTCGTTATGGCGGCGTCTCCATAGAACGTTGTCATGGCGGTGTTCTTACAGAACGTCGTTATGGCGGCGTCATACAGAACGTCGTTACGGCGGCGTCTCATATAGAACGCCTGTTGGCGGCGGCGTCTCCATAGAACGTCAGTTATGGTGGCGTCCTATAGAACGTCAGCTCGGTCATGGCGGCGTCTCCATAGAACGTCGTTATGGTGGCGTTCATATAGAACGTTGTTATGGCGGTGTCCTACAGAACGTTGTTACGGCGGCGTTCCATAGAACGCTCGTTATGGTGGCGTTATATAGAACGTCGTTATGGCGGCGTTCCTATAGAACGCTCGTTATGGCGGTGTCATATAGAACGCTCGTTATGGCGGTGCGTTACATAGAACGCCGGTTATGGCGGCGTTCCATAGAACGCTGTTTACGGCGGCGTTATATAGAACGTCGTTATGGCGGCGTTCCATAGAACGTCGTTGACGGCGGCGTTATATAGAACGTCGTCATGGCGGCGTTCTACAGAATCGTCATGTGCGGCGTGCTTACAGAACGCTCGTTACGGCGGCGTCCCATAGAACGCTTGCTTACGGCGGCGTTACATAGAACGCTGTTATGGCGGCGTTCCATAGAACGTCGTTATGGCGGCGTCTCATAGAACGTCGTTTATGGCGGCGTCCTCACAGAACGCCGTTACGGCGGCGTTCCATAGAACGTCTGTTACGGCGGCGTCCTACAGAACGCTGTTATGGCGGTGTTCTATAGAACGTTGTTATGGCGGTGTCTCTATAGAACGCTTGTTATGGTGGCGTTATATAGAACGTCTGTTATGGCGGCGTTCCATAGAACGTCGGTTGCTGATGGTGGTGTCCTATAGAACGCTCGTTATGGCGGCGTCTACATAGAACGCCGTTATGGCGGTGTCTCACAGAACGTCTGTTATGGCGGCGTTCCATAGAACGCCAGTTAGCGGCGGCGTCTTACAGAACGCCGTTATGGCGGCGTTGTTACGGCGGTGTCATCATAGAACGTCGGTTATGGCGGCGTCTCCATAGAACGTCGCTTGATGGCGGCGTCTCCATAGAACGCTCGTTATGGCGGTGTCCTTACAGAACGCCGTTTATGGCGGCGTCTCATAGAACGTCGTTATGGCGGCGTTATATAGAACGTCGTTATGGTGGCGTTCCATAGAACGCTGTTTATGGCGGTGTTCTATAGAACGCCGTTCATGGCGGCGTCTCATAGAACGTTGTTATGGTGGCGTTCTACATAGAACGCTGTTGCGGCGTTACAGAATGTTGTTATGGCGGCGTCTCCATAGAACGTTGCTTACGGCGGCGTTATATAGAACGCTGTTATGGCGGTGTCCTATAGAACGCTTGTTATGGTGGCGTTCACATAGAACGCTGTTATGGTGGTGTTCTATAGAACGTCAGTTATGGCGGTGTCTATATAGAACGCTGTTATGGCGGCGTTCCATATAGAATGTTGTCAGGCGGTGTCTCATAGAACGTCTGTTATGGTGGCGTTCTATAGAACGTCGTTATGGCTGGTGTTATATAGAATGCTTGTTATGGTGGTGTCTCTATAGAACGTTGTTATGGTGGTGTTCTATAGAACGCTGTTGTGGTGGTGGTTCTATAGAACGTTGTTATGGTGGTGTTCTATAGAACGTTGTTATGGTGGTGTTCCATAGAACGTTAGTTATGGTGGTGTTCCATAGAACGTTGTTATGGCGGTGTCTCTATAGAACGTTGTTATGGCGGTGTCTCTACAGAACGTCGTTATGGCGGTGTTACTATAGAACGTTGTTATGGTGGCGTTCTGTAGAACTGTTGTGGCGTTGCTGTTATGGTGGTGTCTCATAGAACGTTGTTATGGTGGTGTTACATAGAATGTTGTTATGGTGGTGTTCTATAGAACGTTGTTATGGCTGGTGTCTATATAGAATGTTGTTATGGTGGTGTTCTATAGAACGTCTGTTATGGTGGTGTTATATAGAACGCTTGTTATGGCGGTGTTATATAGAATGTCGTTATGGCGGCGTTCTATAGAACGTCGTTATGGTGGCGTCCTATAGAACGCTGTTATGGTGGCGTCGTTGGCGCTATAGAACGCTTGTTATGGCGGTGTTATATAGAATGTCTGTTATGGTGGTGTCTCTATAGAACGTTGTTATGGTGGTGTCCTATAGAATGTTGTTATGGTGGTGTTCTATAGAATGTTGTTATGGTGGTGTTCTATAGAACGTTGTTATGGTGGTGTTATATAGAACGCTTGTCATGGTGGTGTTCACATAGAACGCTTGTTATGGTGGTGTTCTATAGAATGTTGTTATGGTGGTGTTCATATAGAACGTTCGTTATGGCGGCGTTCCTATAGAACGCCGTTATGGCGGCGTCCTACAGAACGCCGTTACGGCGGCGTCCCGTAGAACGTCAGTTACGGTGGCGTTACATAGAACGCCGTTGATGGCGGTGTCCTATAGAACGTCTGTTACGGCGGCGTTATATAGAACGTTGTTATGGTGGTGTTACATAGAACGTTGTTATGGTGGTGTTCATATAGAACGTTGTTATGGTGGCGTCTCTATAGAACGCTTGTTATGGTGGTGTTCTATAGAACGTTGTTACGGTGGCGTTACATAGAATGTTGTTATGGTGGTGTCTCCATAGAACGTTGTTATGGCGGTGTTCCATAGAACGTTGTTATGGCGGCGTTCTATAGAAGCGTTGCTGCGGCGGCGTCTCATAGAACGTTGGTTGACGGTGGTGTCTCATACAGAACGCTGTTGTGGTGCTGTTGTTATGGCGGCGTTCCTATAGAACGCCGTTATGGCGGCGTTATACAGAACGCCGTTATGGCGGCGTTCCATAGAACGTTCGTTATGGCGGCGTCCTACAGAACGTCGTTATGGTGGCGTTCCATAGAACGTCGTTATGGTGGCGTCTACATAGAACGTCAGTTACGGCGGCGCTATACAGAACGCTTGTCATGGCGGCGTCCTACAGAACGTCGGTTAGCGGCGGTGTCCATACAGAACGTCAGTTGTTATGGCGGCGTTCCATAGAACGTCGTTATGGCGGCGTTACATAGCAACGCCGTTACGGCGGCGTCCCATAGAACGTCATTCGGCGGCGTCTCCACAGAACGTCAGTTACGGCGGTGCGTTACGGCGGCGTCCTACAGAACGTCGTCATGGCGGCGTTACATAGAACGTTGTTATGGCGGCGTTCCATAGAACGTCAGTTACGGCGGTGTCCATAGAACGTCGTTATGGCGGCGTTCCATAGAACGCCGTGTCATGGCGGCGTTACATAGAACGTCGTTACGGCGGCGTCTCATAGAACGTCGTTATGGCGGTGTCTATATAGAACGTTGTTATGGTGGCGTTCCATAGAACGTCGTTATGGTGGCGTTCTATAGAACGTTGTTACGGTGGTGCTGTTATGGTGGTGTCTCATAGAACGTCGTTATGGTGGTGTTACATAGAACGTCGTTATGGTGGTGTCTCTATAGAACGTTGTTATGGCGGTGTCTCATAGAACGTTGTTATGGCGGCGTTATATAGAACGCTGTTATGGCGGCGTTATATAGAACGCCGTTATGGCGGTGCTATATAGAACGTCGTTATGGTGGCGCTACATAGAACGCTTGTTATGGCGGTGTTCTATAGAACGTTGTTATGGTGGCGTTATACAGAACGTTGTTATGGCGGTGTCTCATAGAACGTCGTTATGGCGGCGTTATATAGAACGTCTGTTATGGTGGCGTTCCATAGAACGTTGTTATGGTGGTGTTCTATAGAACGTTGTTATGGTGGCGTTCTATAGAACGTTGTTATGGTGGTGTTATATAGAACGTTGTTATGGCGGCGTTCCATAGAACGTCGTTATGGCGGCGTCCTATAGAACGTCTGTTACGGCGGTGTCCTATAGAACGCCGTTATGGCGGCGTTACATAGAACGTCGTTACGGCGGCGTCCTATAGAACGTCGTTATGGTGGCGTTATACAGAACGTCATTACGGCGGCGTTCCATAGAACGCCGTTTACGGCGGCGTCCTACAGAACGTCATCGCGGCGCTACAGAACGCCGGTTACGGCGGTTACACAGAATGTCACATTGCGGCGTTACACAGAACGTCAGTTACGGCGGCGTCGGCAGAACGCTTCGTCATGGCGGTGTCCTATAAGAACGCCGTTGGCGGCGGCGCTACAGAACGTCACGCGGCGGCGTTATATAGAACGTCGTTACGGCGGCGTCCCACAGAACGTCATTATGGCGGCGTTACATACAGAACGCTTCGTTATGGCGGTGTCCCATAGAACGTTTGTTACGGCGGCGGTGTCCACAGAAACGCCGTTATGGCGGCGTCCTTACGGTAGAACGTCAGTTTGTGGCGTGAACGCCGTCGGCGGCGGCGTAGAACGCCATGGTGGCTGTGGTGGTGTCCCATAGAACGCCGTTACGCTGGGTGTCCCACAGAACGTCAGTTATGGCGGCGTCTCCATAGAACGTCAGTCGCCATGGCGGCGTTACAGAACGTCAGTTACGGTGGCGTCCTTACAGAACGTTATGCCGGCGCGTCCTTACAGAACGTCATTATGGCGGCGTCTCCATAGAACGCGGCGCGTTCCATATGAACCGTCGATGTACGGCGGCGTCATACAGAACGTCGCCATGGCATGTCCCACAGAACGTCTGTCGCGGCGGCGTTCCACAGAACGTTGGTTGGCGGCGTCTCATAGAACGTCAGTTACGGCGGCGTCCATAGAACGCCGTTTCGTGGCGGCGTCCTTACAGAACGTCACTGCGGCGGCGTCCTTACAGAACGTCGCCATGGCGGCGTCCATATGAACGCCGCCCAGTGGCGGCGTCATTGCCATGGCGGCGTCCTTACAGAACGCGGTTACGGCGGCGTCCTTATAGAACGCCGTTGGCGGCGGCGTCCCATAGAACGTCAGTTATGGCGGTGTTCCATAGAATGCCGTTTATGGTGGCGTTCCATAGAACGTTGTTATGGCGGCGTCCTACAGAACGCCGTTCGCTGGCCGCGTTACGGCGGCGTGTCCATGAAACGCCGTTACGGCGGCGGACCGCTGGCAGCAGAACGTCCTTACAGAACATCGTTTGGCGGCGGCCCATACAGAACGTCGGTTACGGCGGCGTACATATAGAACGCCGTTTACGGCGGCGTTCCATAGAACGCGTTTGGCGGCGGCACATGGCGGCGTCCTGCAGAACGCCGTTTACGGCGGCGCTATACAGAACGTCAGTTACGGCGGCGTCCTACAGAACGTCATTACGGCGGCGCTATACAGAACGTCAGTTATGGCGGGCGTTCCATAGAACGCCGGTTGCGGCGGTGCCATACAGAACAACGCTTGTTTATGGCGGCGTCCACAGAACGTCATTCATGGCGGCGTTATACAGAACGCCGGTTGGCGGCGGCGTCTCCATAGAACGTCGGTTACGGCGGCGTTATACAGAACGTTGCCATGGCGGCGTCTCCATAGAACGCCGTTTATGGCGGCGTTCCATAGAACGCCGTTTGGCGGGTGTCCTGCAGAACGCTCGTGGCGTTCCATAGAACTGTCATATGGCGGCGTTCCATAGAACGCTGTTGCGGTGAAAATATAGAACGCCGTTGCCATGGCGGCGTTCCAGAAACGCCGTTACGGCGGGCGAACGTCGTGGCGGCGTCCAGAACGTCGTTACGGCGGCGTCATGAACGCCGTTATGGCGGTGTCTCAGAACGGTTGTTACGGTGGCGCCATATAGAACGTTGTTATGGCGGCGTTCCATAGAACGTTGTTATGGCGGCGTCCCATAGAACGCCGGCGGCGTTACAGGCGGTTACGGCGGTGTCCATAGAACGTCGTTATGGCGGTGTTATATAGAACGCCGTTGTGGTGTCCCATAGAACGTTGTTATGGTGGCGTTCCATAGAACGTCGTCATGGTGGCGTTATACAGAACGTGTTATGGTGGTGCTATATAGAACGCTGTTTCATGGTGGTGTCTCCATAGAACGCTGTTATGGTGGCGTTATATAGAACGTTTGTTATGGTGGCGTTCCCGCAGAAATGTTGTTATGGCGGTGTTCCATAGAACGTTATGGCGGTGTTTATAGAACAACAGAATGGCGGGTTCCATAGAACGCCGTTATGGCGGCGTCCTATAGAACGTTGTTACGGCGGCGTTACGGCGGCGTCCTACAGAACGTCGTTACGGCGGGTTCCATAGAACGTTGTCATGGCGGCGTCCATAGAACGTCAGTTACGGCGGCGTTCCACAGAACGTCATTACGGCGGAACGTTACGGCGGCGTCCCACAGAACGCCGTTTTCATGGTGGCGTCCCACAGAACGTCAGTTGACGGCGGCGCTACAGAACGTCGTTACGGCGGCGTCCTCCATAGAACGTCAGTTACGGCGGCGTTATACAGAACGTTGTTATGGCGGCGTCCATAGAACGTTATGGCGGAACACAGAACGCCGGTTATGGTGGTGTTCCCCATAGAACGGCGTTATGGCAGTTCCATACAACGTTGTTATGGTGGCGTCTATATAGAACGCCATGGTGGTGTTCCATAGAACGCGGTTATGGCGGTGTCATATAGAACGCCATGGCGGCGTTCCGAGAACGCCGGTTACGGCGGGTTACATAGAACGTATGGTGGTGTCCCACAGAACGTCATTGCCTGAAATATATAGGCGGCGTGTCCATAGAACGCCGTTTTCATGGCGGCGTTCAATATGGCGGCGTCCCAGAAAACGGCGGGTGTCCCATACACAACGGCGGTCCGTCCTACAGAACGCCGTTACGGCGGCGTCTCCATAGAACGTCAGTTACGGCGGCGGAACGTCCCATGGCGGCGAACAGAACGTCATTACGGCGGCGTTATAGAACGCCGGTTAACGGTGTCCGACAGAACGCTTGTTACGGCGGCGTCCCATAGAACGTCAGTTACGGCGGCCCATATAGAACGTCATTCATGGCGGCGCTACATGAGAACGCGTTTACGGCGGCGCTATACAGAACGTCAGTTACGGCGGCGTCCTTACAGAACGCCGTTATGGCGGTGTTCCATAGAACGCCATGGTGGCGTTATGGCGGTGTCTCATAGAACGTCATGGCGGCGTCCTATAGAACGCCGTTACGGCGGCGTTCCATAGAACGGTGGCGGCGTTCCATAGAACGGTGTTACGGCGGCGTCATAGAACGCCGTTATGGCGGCGTCCTATAGAACGTCAGTTACGGCGGTGTTATATAGAAATGGTGGTGTTCTATAGAATGTTGTTATGGTGGGTTCCATAGAACGTTACAGTTATGGCGGTGTTCTATAGAACGTTGTTATGGTGGTGTTATATAGAACGTTGTTATGGTGGTGTCTCATAGAACGCCATTGTCATGGTGTTCCATAGAACGTTGTTATGGTGGTGTCCTCCAGAATGCGGCGGCGCATACAACGTCGTTATGGCGGCGTCTTATAGAACGTTGTTATGGCGGCTACAGAACGCCGTTATATAGAATGCATGGCGGCGTTCCATAGAACGCCGTTTGGCGGCGGTTACATAGAACGTCATTGTTGGTGGTGTTCTATAGAACGCGTATGGTGGTGTCCATAGAATGTTGTTATGGTGGTGTCTACATAGAACGTTGTTATGGTGGTGTTCTATAGAATGCTTGTTATGGTGGTGTTAGAACGCCGTTATGGCGGTGTCTACAGAACGCTGTTATGGCGGTGCTCTAGAGAACGCCGGTTACGGTGGCGTCTCCATAGAACGCTTGTCACGGCGGTGTATGAACCAGTCCCATAGAACGTTGTGGCGGCGGTGTCCTCATGTTATGGCGGCGTTCCATAGAACGCTTGTTACGGCGGCGGTTCCATAGAACGTTGTTGTCGGCGTTCCACAGAACGCCGGTTACGGCGGCGTTACACAGAATGCCGGTTGGGCGGTGGCGTCGGCACAGAACGGCTGTCATGGCGGCGTCCCCATGAACGCTTCTGTTATGGTGTGGTGCTATATGAACGCTCGTTAGCGGCGGCGGCCCCATAGAACGTCGTTATGGCGGTGTCCTGGCGTGAACGTCATGCGGCGTTCCAGAACGCTGCTGGCGCCTGGCGTTATACAGAACGTTGTTTACGGCGGCGTTACAGAACGTCATTGTTACGCGGCGGCGTTCCACAGAACGTGTTACGGCGGCGTCCCAGCCAGAACGTTTGTTACGGCGGCGTGCCACAAGAACGTCGGTTATGGCGGTCCTGGCAGAACGCCGTTTGGCGGCGTCCTTACAGAACGTCGGTTACGGCGGCGTCCCATAGAACGTTTTGGCGGCGGCGTCCCACAGAAACGCCGTTACGGCGGCGTCCCATGAACGTCAGTTTCATGGCGGCGTTATACAGCGCCAATAGCGGCGGCGTCCCCATAGAACGCCGTTATGGCGGCGTTCCATAGAACGTTCGTTATGGCGGGTGTCCCCATAGAACGTCGTTTCATGGCGGCGTCCCACAGAACGTCATGGCGGCGTCCTTACAGAACGTCATTTGTCATTGGCGGCGTTCCATAGAACGTCAGTTACGGCGGCGTTCCGCAGAACCGTCAGAACGCTGCGGCCATGGCGGCGTCCCATAGAACGTCGTTTATGGCGGCGTTCCATAGAACGTCAGTTACGGCGGTGTTCCATATGAACGCGTGGCGGCGTTAACGTGGTGAACGTTGTTATGGCGGCGTTCCATAGAACGCCGTTCACGGCGGCGTCTCATACAGAACGTTTGTGGTACGGCGGCGTTAAGAACGTCAGTTATGGCAGTTCCCATAGAACGTCGTTACGGTGGCGTCTCATAGAACGGTTGTTATGGTGGCGTCATAGAACGTGTCACGGCGGGCGTTATATAGAACGTCAGTTACATGGCGGTGTCCTTACAGAACGTACAGAACGCCGTTACGGCGGCGTTCCCATAGAACGCTCGTTACGGTGGCGGCATGAAACGCCGTTACGGCGGCGTTGGCGATAGAACGCGTTTATGGCGGCGTTCCACAGAACGTCATTGCGGCGGTGTCTCATAGAACGGCGTTGGCGGCGGCGTTCCATAGAACGCCGTTGCGGCGGCGTTCCACAGAACGCCGTTACGGCGGCGTTGCAGAACGCCGGGTTGCGGCGGCGTTCCATAGAACGCCGTTATGGTGGTGTCTCATAGAAACGTTGCATTTATGGTGGTGTTCCATAGAACGTTGTTATGGTGGTGTTCCATAGAATGTTGTTATGGTGGTGTTCCCCAGAACGCCGTTACAGGCGTTCCATAGAACGCCGTTTACGGCGGCGTCCTACAGAACGCCATGGCGGCGTTGTTTACGGCGGTGTTCCATAGAACGCCGTTTTCATGGTGGTGTCTCATACAGAACGCCGTTTGTTTATGGCGGCGTCTCATAGAACGTTGTTACGGCGGCGAACGTTGCTACAGGTGTTGTTGTTATGGCGGTGTCTCATAGAACGTCAGTTGCAGGCGGTTATACAGAACGCCGTTTGGCGGGTGTCCACAGAACGTCAGTTACGGCGGTGTCCCATACAGAACGCGTCAGTCCTTACAGAACGTCGTTTATGGCGTCCCATACAGAAACGCTTCGTTACGGCGGCGCTACACAGAACGCCGTTATGGCGGCGTCTCATAGAACGTCGGTTACGGCGGCGTCCATAGAACGCCGTCATGGCGGCGTTGGCGTCTCATAGAACGTTGTTACGGCGGCGTTATATAGAACGTTGGGTTATGGTGGCGTTCCATAGAACGCTGTTGTGGTGGCGTTATACAGAACGCCGTTATGGTGGTGTCTCATAGAACGTCGTTATGCTTGGGCGGCGGTGTTACATACAACCGTCATGGTGGCGAACTCGTTATGGTGGCGTCCCCATAGGAACGTCGTTACGGTGGTCTTTATACAGAATGCCGTTACGGCGGCGTTATACAGAACGTCCGTGGCGGTGTCATATAGAACGCCGGTTACGGCGGCGTCCTACTAAGAACGTCCGTTTATGGCGGCGTCTTATAAAACAGAACGCCGTCAGGCGTTGTGGCGGCGTTCCATAGAACGCCGTTGCGGCGGTGTCATATAGAACGCCGGTTACGGCGGCGTCCCATAGAACGTCGTTTACGGCGGCGTTCATAGAACGTCAGTTACGGCGGCGTCCTACAGAACGCCGTTTATGGCGGCGTCCCCCATAGAACGTCGTTTACGGCGGCGTCATACAGAACGCCGGTTATGGCGGCGTTCCATAGAACGTCGTTTATGGCGGCGTTCCATAGAACGCTGTTTACGGCGGCGTTCCACAGAACGTCAGTTTCATGGCGGTGTCCTTATAGAACGTTGTTTACGGCGGCGTAGAACGTTGTTATGGGCGGCGGCGTCCCGGGTGAACGTCAGTTACGGTGGTGCTGAATATGGTGGTGTCTCATAGAACGTTGTTTGGCGGTGGTGTTGTTATGGTGGCGTTCCACAGAACGTTGCCGGCGCGGTGTTATGGAGAACGCTGTTGTGGTGGTGTCTCCCATAGAACGCCGTTACGGCGGTGTTCATAGAACGTCGTTACGCTGGTGCTTCATAGAACATATGGCGGTGTCTCATAGAACGCGGCGTCCGGTTACAGAACGTCATTGGTGGCGTTCCATGGTGAACGCCGTCATGGCGTCCTCCATAGAACGCTGTGTTTGGCGGCAAAGTTCTATATAGAACGTCTGTCATGGTGGCGTTCCATGCTTATGGTGGGCGTCTCCATAGGAAGGTTGTTATGTGGTGTTATATAAATGCCATGGTGGTGTTCCATAGAACGCCGTTTGGCGGTGTGTCCCATAGAACGCCGTTTCATGGCGGCGTTCCAGAAGAACGTTGTTATGGTGGCGTTTACATAGAACGTTCTGTTACGGCGGCGGTTATATAGAACGCTTCGTTATGGTGGTGTCTCTATAGAACGTTGTTATGGTGGCGTTATATAGAATGTTATGGCGGTGTCCAGAGAACGTTGCTATGGTGGTACGATATAGAATGGTTGTTATGGTGGTGTTCAGAACGTTGTTGGCGGTGTTATAGAATGTTGTTATGGCGGTGCTATACAGAACGTTGTTACGGTGGCGTTATATAGAATGCTGTTATGGTGGTGTTCTATAGAACGTTGTTATGGCGGTGTTCCATAGAACGTCTGTTATGGTGGTGTCCTATAGAACGTTAGTTATGGTGGCGTCTCTATAGAACGTTGTTATGGTGGTGTCCTATAGAACGCTGTTGCGGTGTTATTGTTATGGTGGTGTCTCTATAGAACGTTGTTATGGTGGTGTTCTATAGAACGTTGTTATGGTGGTGTCTCTATAGAACGTTGTTACGGTGGTGTCTCTACAGAACGTCTGTTATGGCGGCGTTCTCATAGAACGTTGTTACGGTGGCGTTACATAGAATGCCGTTATGGTGGTGTCTCTATAGAACGTTGTTATGGTGGTGTTCTATAGAACGTCGTTATGGCGGCGTTCCATAGAACGCTTGTTATGGTGGTGTCTACATAGAATGCTTGTTATGGTGGTGTCTCATAGAACGTCTGTTATGGTGGTGTTCATATAGAATGTTGTTATGGTGGTGTTCCATAGAACGTTGTTATGGCGGTGTTCTATAGAACGTTGTTATGGTGGTGTTATATAGAACGTTGTTATGGTGGTGTTCTATAGAATGCTGTTATGGTGGTGTTATATAGAATGTTCTGTTATGGCGGCGTCTCATAGAACGTCTGTTATGGCGGCGTTCATACAGAACGTCATGCTGACGGCGGCGTCCTACAGAACGCCAGGTCATGGCGGTGTCCATACAGAATCGCCGTTACGGCGGCGTCCCATACAGAACGCCGTTACGGCGGCGGCGTTATACAGAACGCCGTTTGACGGCGGCGTCTCCATAGAACGCCAGTTAGCGGCGGCGTCCATACAGAACGCCGTTATGGCGGCGTTCCATAGAACGCC
>NW_027036043.1:0-12500 GCF_034236695.1 Oncorhynchus nerka
ACACAGCCAGCCTGTCTTCCCTCTCCTCCTCAGACACACAGCCAACCAGTCTTCCCTCTCCTCAGACACACAGCCAACCAGACTTACTCACTCAGACACACAGCCAACCCGTCTTCCCTCTCCTCAACACACAGCCATCCAGTCTTCCCTCTCCTCCTCAGACACACAGCCAACCCGTCTTCCCTCTCCTCAACACACAGCCAACCCCCGTCTTCCCTCTCCTCAACACACAGCCAACCCGTCTTCCCTCTCCTCCTCAACACACAGCCAACCAGTCTTCCCTCTCCTCCTCAACACACAGCCAACCAGTCTTCCCTCTCCTCCTCAACACACAGCCAACCCCCGTCTTCCCTCTCCTCAACACACAGCCAACCCCCGTCTTCCCTCTCCTCAACACACAGCCAACCCCCGTCTTCCCTCTCCTCAGACACACAGCCAACCCCCGTCTTCCCTCTCCTCAACACACAGCCAACCAGTCTTCCCTCTCTTCCTCAGACACACAGCCAACCCCAGTCTTCCCTCTCCTCAACACACAGCCAACCCGTCTTCCCTCTCCTCCTCAACACACAGCCAACCCGTCTTCCCTCTCCTCAACACACAGCCAACCCGTCTTCACTCTCCTCAACACACAGCCAACCCCAGTCTTCCCTCTCCTCAACACACAGCCAACCCGTCTTCCCTCTCCTCCTCAACACACAGCCAACCTGTCTTCCCTCTCCTCCTCAACACACAGCCAACCCGTCTTCCCTCTCCTCCTCAACACACAGCCAACCCGTCTTCCCTCTCCTCCTCAACACACAGCCAACCAGTCTTCCCTCTCCTCAACACACAGCCAACCCCCGTCTTCCCTCTCCTCAACACACAGCCAATCCCCGTCTTCCCTCTCCTCAACACACAGCCAACCCCCGTCTTCCCTCTCCTCAACACACAGCCAACCCCGTCTTCCTCTCTCCTCAACACACAGCCAACCCCGTCTTCCCTCTCCTCAACACACAGCCAACCCCGTCTTCCTCTCTCAGACACACAGCCAACCAGCTCTTCCCTCTCCTCCCCTCAACACACAGCCAACCAGTCTTCCTCTCCTCCTCAGACACACAGCCAACCAGTCCTTCCTCTCCTCCTAGACACACAGCCAACCCCGTCTTCCTCTCTCCTAACACCCAGCCAACCCCCGTCTTCCCTCTCTCTCAACACACAGCCAACCCCCAGTCTTCCCTCTCCTCAACACACAGCCAACCCGTTTTCCCCTCTCTCAACACACAGCCAACCCGTCTTCCCTCTCCTCAACACACAGCCAACCCCCGTCTTCCCTCTCCTCAACACACAGCCAACCAGTCTTCCCTCTCCTCAACACACAGCCAACCCCAGTCTTCCCTCTCCTCAACACACAGCCAACCTGTCTTCCCTCTCCTCAACACACAGCCAACCCCAGTCTTCCCTCTCCTCAACACACAGCCAACCCCCGTCTTCCCTCTCCTCAACACACAGCCAACCCCCGTCTTCCCTCTCCTCAGACACACAGCCAACCAGTCTTCCCTCTCCTCCTCAACACACAGCCAACCAGTCTTCCCTCTCCTCCTCAACACACAGCCAACCAGTCTTCCCTCTCCTCCTCAGACACACAGCCAACCCCCGTCTTCCTCTCCTCAGACACACAGCCAACCCCGTCTTCCTCTCCTCAACACACAGCCAACCCCGTCCTTCCCTCTCCTCAACACACAGCCAACCCCAGTCTTCCTCTCCTCAACACACAGCCAACCCCGTCTTCCTCTCTCAACACATCCCTAACACAGCCAACCTGTCTTCCCTCTCCTCAACACACAGCCAACCCCAGTCTTCCCTCTCCTCAGACACACAGCCAACCCCTGTCTTCCCTCTCCTCAACAGACACAGCCAACCTGTCTTCCCACTCCTCCTCAGACACACAGCCAACCAGTCTTCCCTCTCCTCAGACACACAGCCAACCAGTCTTCCCTCTCCTCAACACACAGCCAACACCAGTCTTCCCTCTCCTCAACACACAGCCACCCCCCGTCTTCCCTCTCCTCAACACACAGCCAACCCCAGTCTTTCCTCTCCTCAGACACACAGCCAACCCCAGTCTTCCCTCTCCTCAACACACAGCCAACCAGTCTTCCCTCTCCTCCTCAGACACAGCCAACCCCAGTCTTCCCTCTCCTCAACACACAGCCAACCTGTCTTCCCTCTCC
Source organism: Oncorhynchus nerka (assembly GCF_034236695.1). Classification (NCBI taxonomy): domain Eukaryota; kingdom Metazoa; phylum Chordata; class Actinopteri; order Salmoniformes; family Salmonidae; genus Oncorhynchus; species Oncorhynchus nerka. The sequence continues at coordinate 2,211 of NW_027036043.1, forward strand.
TCAACACACAGCCAACCAGTCTTCCCTCTCCTCCTCAGACACACAGCCAACCCCTGTCTTCCCTCTCCTCCTAGACACACAGCCAACCCCCGTCTCCTCTCCTCAACACACAGCCAACCCCCGTCTTCCCTCTCCTCAACACACAGCCAACCCCCGTCTTCCCTCTCCTCAACACACAGCCAACCCCCATCTTCCCTCTCCTCAACACACAGCCAACCCCCGTCTTCCCTCTCCTCAGACACACAGCCAACCAGTCTTCCCTCTCCTCCTCAACACACAGCCAACCCCAGTCTTCCCTCTCCTCAACACACAGCCAACCAGTCTTCCCTCTCCTCCTCAGACACAGCCAACCCCAGTCTTCCCTCTCCTCAACACACAGCCAACCTGTCTTCCCTCTCCTCAGACAAACAGCCAACCAGTCTTCCCTCTCCTCAACACACAGCCAACCCGTCTTCCCTCTCCTCCTCAACACACAGCCAACCTGCCTTCCTCCTCAGACACACAGCCAACCCCGTCTTCCCCTCTCCCTCCTAGACACACAGCCAACCCCCGCCTCCTCTCCTCAACACACAGCCAACCCCCGCTCTCCCTCTCCTCAACACACAGCCAACCCCGGGTCCTTCCCACTCTCCTCTTCAACACACAGCCAACCCCCCGTTTCTCCTCTCTCAACACACAGCCAACCTGCCTTCCCTCTCTCCTCAACACACAGCCAACCTGTCTTCCTCCTCCTCAACACACAGCCAACCCGTCTTCCTCTCTCCTCAACACACAGCCAACCCGCTTCCTCTCTCCTCCTCAGACACACAGCCAACCCCGTCTTCCTCTCCTCCTCAACACACAGCCAACCCGTCTTCCCTCTCCTCCTCAGACACCAGCCAACCCCCGTCTCCCCTCTCCTCCTCAGACACACAGCCAACCCCGTCTCCCTCTCCTCCTCAGACACACAGCCAACCCCCGTCTTCCCTCTCCTCAACACACAGCCAACCCCGTCTCCTCTCCTCAACACACAGCCAACCAGTCTTCCCTCTCCTCCTCAGACACACAGCCAACCCGTCTTCCCTCTCCTCAACACACAGCCAACCAGTCTTCCCTCTCCTCCTCAGACACACAGCCAACCCGTCTTCCCTCTCCTCAACACACAGCCAACCAGTCTTCCCTCTCCTCCTCAGACACACAGCCAACCCGTCTTCCCTCTCCTCAACACACAGCCAACCAGTCTTCCTCTCCTCCTCAGACACACAGCCAACCCGTCTTCCCTCTCCTCAACACACAGCCAACCCCCGTCTTCCCTCTCCTCAACACACAGCCAACCTGTCTTCCCTCTCCTCCTCAACACACAGCCAACCAGTCTTCCCTCTCCTCCTCAACACACAGCCAACCAGTCTTCCCTCTCCTCCTCAACACACAGCCAACCCCGTTTTCCCTCTCCTCAACACACAGCCAACCCCGTCTTCCTCTCTCAACACACAGCTAACCCCGTCTTCCCTCTCCTCAGACACGACAGCCAACTCCCCGTCTTCCCTCTCCTCAACACACAGCCAACCAGTCTTCCTCTCTTCCTCAGACACACAGCCAACCCCAGTCTTCCCTCTCAACACACAGTCTAACCCGTCTTCCTCTCCTCCTCAACACACAGCCAACCCGTCTTCCCTCTCTCAACACACAGCCAACCCGCTTCACTTCTCAACACAGCCAACCCCAGTCTTCTCTCTCAACACACAGCCAACCCCAGTCTTCCTCTCCTCAACACACAGCCAACCCGTCTTCCCTCTCTCCTCAACACACAGCCAACCTGTCTTCCCTCTCCTCCTCAACACACAGCCAACCCGTCTTCCCTCTCCTCCTCAACACACAGCCAACCCGTCTTCCCTCTCCTCCTCAACACACAGCCAACCAGTCTTCCCTCTCCTCAACACACAGCCAACCCCCGTCTTCCCTCTCCTCAACACACAGCCAATCCCCGTCTTCCCTCTCCTCAACACACAGCCAACCCCCGTCTTCCCTCTCCTCAACACACAGCCAACCCCCGTCTTCCCTCTCCTCAACACACAGCCAACCCCCGTCTTCCCTCTCCTCAGACACACAGCCAACCCCAGTCTTCCCTCTCCTCAACACACAGCCAACCAGTCTTCCCTCTCCTCCTCAACACACAGCCAACCCCAGTCTTCCCTCTCCTCAACACACAGCCAACCCGTCTTCCCTCTCCTCCTCAACACACAGCCAACCCGTCTTCCCTCTCCTCCTCAACACACAGCCAACCCGTCTTCCCTCTCCTCCTCAGACACACAGCCAACCCCCGTCTTCCCTCTCCTCCTCAACACACAGCCAACCCCAGTCTTCCCTCTCCTCAGACACACAGCCAACCCCAGTCTTCCCTCTCCTCAGACACACAGCCAACCCCAGTCTTCCCTCTCCTCAGACACACAGCCAACCCCCGTCTTCCCTCTCCTCAACACACAGCCAACCAGTCTTCCCTCTCCTCAACACACAGCCAACCAGTCTTCCCTCTCCTCAACACACAGCCAACCCGTCTTCCCTCTCCTCCTCAACACACAGCCAACCCGTCTTCCCTCTCCTCCTCAGACACACAGCCAACCCCCGTCTTCCCTCTCCTCCTCAACACACAGCCAACCCGTCTTCCCTCTCCTCCTCAGACACACAGCCAACCCCCGTCTCCCCTCTCCTCCTCAGACACACAGCCAACCCCCGTCTCCCCTCTCCTCCTCAGACACACAGCCAACCCCCGTCTTCCCTCTCCTCAACACACAGCCAACCCCCGTCTCCCCTCTCCTCAACACACAGCCAACCAGTCTTCCCTCTCCTCCTCAGACACACAGCCAACCCGTCTTCCCTCTCCTCAACACACAGCCAACCAGTCTTCCCTCTCCTCCTCAGACACACAGCCAACCCGTCTTCCCTCTCCTCAACACACAGCCAACCAGTCTTCCCTCTCCTCAACACACAGCCAACCCGTCTTCCCTCTCCTCCTCAACACACAGCCAACCCCAGTCTTCCCTCTCCTCCTCAGACACACAGCCAACCCCAGTCTTCCCTCTCCTCCTCAGACACACAGCCAACCCCCGTCTTCCCTCTCCTCAACACACAGCCAACCCCCGTCTTCCCTCTCCTCAACACACAGCCAACCAGTCTTCCCTCTCCTCCTCAGACACACAGCCAACCAGTCTTCCCTCTCCTCAACACACAGCAAACCAGTCTTCCCTCTCCTCAACACACAGCAAACCAGTCTTCCCTCTCCTCCTCAGACACACAGCCAACCCGTCTTCCCTCTCCTCAACACACAGCCAACCAGTCTTCCCTCTCCTCCTCAACACACAGCCAACCCCCGTCTTCCCTCTCCTCAACACACAGCCAACCAGTCTTCCCTCTCCTCAACACACACAGCCAACCAGTCTTCCCTCTCCTCAACACACACAGCCAACCCCCGTCTTCCCTCTCCTCAACACACACAGCCAACCAGTCTTCCCTCTCCTCAACACACACAGCCAACCCCCGTCTTCCCTCTCCTCAACACACACAGCCAACCAGTCTTCCCTCTCCTCAACACACACAGCCAACCCCAGTCTCCCTTAATTACATGTAAGGGCTTTATTGGCGTGGGGGACATGTTTACAGTGCCAAAGCAAGTGAAATAGATCAAACAAAAGTGAAACAAACAGTAAACATTGCACTCACAAAAGTACCAAAAGAATAAAGACATTTCAAATGAACTATTTTCACATAATATGACAAGGGGTTGTATAGACAATGGTGTTTGTTATTCACTGGTTGGCCTTTTCTTCTGGCATCAGGTCACACATCTTGCTGCTGTGATGGCACACTGTGGTATTTCACCCAGTAGATATGGGAGTTTATCAAAATCAGGGTTTGTTTTCTAATTCTTTGTGGGTCTGTGTAATCTGAGGGAAATATAGGTCTCTCTAATATGGTCATACATTTGGCAGGAGGTTAGGAAGTGCAGCTCAGTTTCCACCTCCTTTTGTGGGCAGTGTTGCACATAGGCTGTCTTCTGACAGCCAGGTCTGCCTCTCCCTCTCTCTCCCCCCTCAACTGTTTTACAGCCAGCAATGGACCCCTAAATCTAACAGATTAAACTGTTTTTGTAGGAGGAAATCAGTGTTCTGTCCCAAGAGTTCAACACCTCACCAACTAGTTATGACACAATCTTGCATCAGCCCCACTTTAAAAATCAGTCATTAGATATGGTCTGTTTCTTATTAATACAAAATATCACAAGAATGTGCTTTCCAGAGTTGTAGACAGAACATCTGGCAATGTGTCAACAACAGTCCAGAACTACGGTAAACTGTGTAGAACATGACAACAGACTTCTGTGACCTCGGGGGGGGAAGTGACTTCAAGTTTGACTTCAGTCTACCTGGATATCTAAATAAAGTTGTTCTATTGGTGGCCTTGAGGGGCCTGGAACTGCCTGTCTGTCTTCAGAAAGCATCCGTTCTAGGCCCAGACCGTCTTCAGAAAGCATCCGTTCAAGGCCCAGACCGTCCTTCAGAAAGCATCCGTTCTAGGCCCAGACCGTCTTCAGAAAGGATCCGTTCTAGGCCCAGACCATCTTCAGAAAGGATCCGTTCTAGGCCCAGACCGTCTTCAGAAAGGATCCGTTCTAGGCCCAGACCGTCTTCAGAAAGGATCCGTTCTAGGCCCAGACCGTCTTCAGAAAGGATCCGTTCTAGGCCCAGACCGTCTTCAGAAAGCATCTCGTCTAGGCCCAGACCGTCTTCAGAAAGCATCTCGTCTAGGCCCAGACCGTCTTCAGAAAGCATCTCGTCTAGGCCCAGACCGTCTTCAGAAAGCATCTCGTCTAGGCCCAGACTGTCTTCAGAAAGCATCAGTTCTAGGCCTAGACCGTCTTCAGAAAGCATCTCGTCTTGGCCTAGACTGTCTTCAGAAAGCATCTCGTCTAAGCCTAGACTGTCTCCAGAAAGCATCTTGTCTAGGCCTAAACTGTCTTCAGAAAGCAGATGATCTAGGCCTAGACAAGGTTGGGAAAATCTAAAAATGGCAGTATTCGCATTAGCAATCTCACTGGAATAAAGACCTCCTCCATTCCTGCCATTATAGAAAGAGATTGTGAAATCTCACATCTCAAAATAGGGCTACTTAAAGGCAGTTAAAGTCAATGAACTAATCACTGATCATAACCTTGATGTGATCGGCCTGACTGAAACATGGCTTAAGCTTGATGAATTTACTGTGTAAATGAGGCCTCTCCTCCTGGTTACACTAGTGACCAAATCCCCAGCGCATCCCGCAAAGGCGGAGGTGTTGCTAATGTAACAGTTTAACTTTCGTCCCTCTCCTCGCCCCAACCCGGGCTCAAACCAGGGACCCTCTGCACACATCAACAACAGTCACCCTCGAAGCATCGTTACCCATCGCGCAACAAAAGCCGCGGCCCTTGCAGGGCAAGGGGAACTACTACTTCAAGGTCTCAGAGCGAGTGACGTCACCGATTGAAAACGCTATTAGCGCGCACGACCGCTAACTAGCTAGCCATTTTACATCAGTTACACTAACATTTACAATAGCAAATTTCAATAAAATGCATTGTCGCTTTTTGAGCTCCTAATCATGAAATCTATGCAGCCAACGCAATCACTTTTTAGAGCTACTGTTTACAGGCCTCCTGGGCCATATACAGCGTTTCTCACTGAGTTCCCCGAATTCCTATCGGACCTTGTAGTCATAGCAGATAATATTCTAATCTTTGGTGACTTTAATATTCACATGGAAAAGTCCACAGACCCACTCCAAAAGGCTTTGGAGCCATCATCGACTCAGTGGGTTTTGTCCAACATGTCTCTGGACCCACTCACTGTCACAGTCATACGCTGGACCTAGTTTTGTCCCATGGAATAAATGTTGTGGATCTTAATGTTTTTCCTCATAATCCTGGACTATCGGACCACCATTTTATTACGTTTGCAATTGTAACAAATAATCTGCTCAGACCCCAAACAAGGAGCATCAAAAGTCGTGCTATAAATTCTCGGACAACCTAAAGATTCTGAGATGCCCTTCCAGACTCCCTCCACCTACCCAAGGACGTCAGAGTATAAAAATTGGTTAACCACCTAACTGAGAAACTCAATTTAACCTTGCGTAATATGCTAGATGCTGTCGCACCCCTAAAAACCAAAACCATTTGTCATAAGAAACTAGCTCCCTGGTATACAAAAAATACCTGAGCTCGTACCCAAACGATGACATCAAAGCATAACTAACAGACCCTGACCTGTTTCAATCTGTTTCAATCTGCAACCAACTAAACAAGACAGACTATCAATTACTGCACACACACACACCGTTGCCACCTCTAATACCAGTCTGCACATATAGAGCCCATATTTAATAGACAGGAAGTATGTTTGTTCCGAGCCCACAGGAAGTGAGAAGTCCGAAAGAATTCCACCATTTGAAACGCAGACATATTTTTCCTAAAGTCCCTGTACTGTGTGATGGGGGTTCGGACGCCTCCACGGCTCCTGGTTCCAGGGTACACACACAATCCCTCTGTATTAAGATTAAGCACTGGCCCAATACATGTCACTAATGGCACCCTATGCCCTACCTAGTGCACTACTTTAGATCAGGTCCCATAACTACCCTATTCCCTACCTAGTGCACTACTTTAGACCAGGGCCCATAACCACCTTATTACCTACCCAGTGTACTCTAGTCAAATGCTGTGCACTATGTAGGGAATAGGGTGCCATTTGGAACAGAGACTACTACCTGGGCCCTGGTCTAAAGTTGTGCACTAGGTAGGGAATAGGGTGCCATTTGGAACAGAGACCTGTAGGGCTGTGACTAGTTATTTATATAAATATGCTTCTTAATAACTAAACTTATTTGAAAACTAGACATTACACTTGGTTACCATGGCATTTGATTATAGTTTCAAGTTATTACTTATAAATATTAACTCAACAAATTAATTAATGTCAGGTTGGAGAGGATGTGTCACTTTTCATATTGACAACATGAATGGAATATTTTATTTATACAGGTCCAATTTTGACACACTTCTCTCCAGCATATAGGCTTCACAGAACAGTAAGATCATTACAAATCAACGTCATTCTATTCATTTAAAAAAATAAATTAAAAAATAAATTTTAAAATTAGTCTTATTAGGACCTGCCTAAAAATAAATTAAGAATGAAGTATTTTGCGAGGGTGTAGCCTATATTCAATGGATTTGTTCAAATAAAAACGGCAAGTGAACGGGAGATGGGAAAACAGACTGTATGACTTGGGCTCTAAAAACCATTGGCAGATTATATTTTATTTTGCAACACACTGTAAGGTCTGTCTAAAAGGGTTTTTATTATTATTATTATTTATTATTGTTATTTAGTGCTACTCGGCTCACACGGTCTTCAATTTTCATCACGGAAACTACGGAGCTTCCCGAAATGGCACCCTATTACAGAGGCATCAAAGCTGGGACCGAGACACTGAAGAACAGCTTCTATCTCAAGGCCATCAGACTGTTAAACAGCTTCTACCTCCAGACCATCAGACTGTTAAACAGCTTCTACCTCCATCAGACTGAATAACAGCTTCTATCTCCATCAGACTGTTAAACAGCTTCTATCTCAAGGCCATCAGACTGAATAACAGCTTCTATCTCAAGGCCATCAGACTGAATAACAGCTTCTATCTCAAGGCCATCAGACTGAATAACAGCTTCTATCTCCATCAGACTGATAAACAGCTTCTATCTCCATCAGACTGATAAACAGCTTCTATCGCCATCAGACTGTTAAACAGCTTCTATCTCAAGGCCATCAGACTGTTAAACAGCTTCTATCTCAAGGCCATCAGACTGTTAAACAGCTTCTATCTCAAGGCCATCAGACTGTTAAACAGCTTCTATCTCAAGGCCATCAGACTGTTAAACAGCTTCTACCTCAAGGCCATCAGACTGTTAAACAGCTTCTACCTCAAGGCCATCAGACTGATAAACAGCTTCTATCTCCATCAGACTGATAAACAGCTTCTATCTCCATCAGACTGAAAAACAGCTTCTATCTCCATCAGACTGATAAACAGCTTCTATCTCCATCAGACTGATAAACAGCTTCTATCTCCATCAGACTGATAAACAGCTTCTATCTCAAGGCCATCAGACTGATAAACAGCTTCTATCTCCATCAGACTGATAAACAGCTTCTATCTCCATCAGACTGATAAACAGCTTCTATCTCAAGGCCATCAGACTGATAAACAGCTTCTATCTCCATCAGACTGATAAACAGCTTCTATCTCAAGGCCATCAGACTGATAAACAGCTTCTATCTCCATCAGACTGGTAAACAGCTTCTATCTCCATCAGACTGATAAACAGCTTCTATCTCCATCAGACTGATAAACAGCTTCTATCTCAAGGCCATCAGACTGATAAACAGCTTCTATCTCAAGGCCATCAGACTGTAAACCAGCTTCTACCTCAAGGCCATCAGACTGTTAAACATCACTAACTCAGAGAGGCTGCTGCCTAAATGGAGACCCAACCACTGGACACTAACAAACTAGTCACTTTAAAACAATGCCACTTTAAATGTTTTACATATCTTACATTACTCATCTCATATGTATAATACTGTATTTTATACCATCTACCGCACCTTGCCTATGCCGCTCAGCTATCGCTCATCCATATACTCATATGTACATATTCTCATTCACCCCTTTAGATTTGTGTGTATTAGGTAGTTGTTGAATTGTTAGATATTACTGCACTGTCGGAACTAGAAGCACAAGCATTAACATCTGCTAACCATGTGACCATTAACATCTGCTAACCATGTGACCATTAACATCTGCTAACCATGTGACCATTAACATCTGCTAACATTGTGACCATTAACATCTGCTAACCATGTGACCATTAACATCTACTAACCATGTGTATGTGACCATTAACATCTGCTAACCATGTGTATGTGACCATTAACATCTGCTAACCATGTGTATATGTGACCATTAACATCTGCTAACCATGTGTATGTGACCAATAACATCTGCTAACCATGTGTATATGTGACCAATAACATCTGCTAACCATGTGTATGTGTGACCAATAACATCTGCTAACCATGTGTATGTGACCAATAACATCTGCTAACCATGTGTATATGTGACCAATAATATCTGCTAACCATGTGTATGTGTGACCAATAACATCTGCTAACCATGTGTATATGTGACCAATAACATCTGCTAACCATGTGACCAATAACATCTGCTAACCATGTGACCAATAATATCTGCTAACCATGTGTATATGTGACCAACAACATCTGCTAACCATGTGACCAACAACATCTGCTAACCATGTGACCAATAACATCTGCTAACCATGTGTATGTCACCAATAACATCTGCTAACCATGTGTATATGTGACCAATAACATCTGCAAACCATGTGTATATGTGACCAATAACATCTGCTAACCATGTGTATGTGACCAATAACATCTGCTAACCATGTGTATGTGACCAATAACATCTGCTAACCATGTGACCAATAATATCTGCTAACCATGTGTATGTGACCAATAACATCTGCTAACCATGTGACCAATAATATCTGCTAACCATGTGACCAATAATATCTGCTAACCAATGTGTATATGTGACCAATAACATTTGATTTGATTTAGTGCACTTTAGACCAGAGCCCTATTCCCTATATAGTGCACTACTTTAGACAAGAGCCCTATTCCCTATATAGTGCACTACTTTAGACAAGAGCCCTATTCCCTATATAGTGCACTACTTTAGACCAGAGCCCTATTCCTATATAGTGCACTACTTTAGACCAGAGCCCTATTCCTATATAGTGCACCACTTTAGACCAGAGCCCTATTCCCTATATAGTGCACCACTTTAGACCAGAGCCCTATTCCCTATATATAGTGCACCACTTTAGACCAGAGCCCTATTCCCTATATATAGTGCACCACTTTAGACCAGAGCCCTATTCCCTATATAGTGCACTACTTTAGACCAGAGCCCTATTCCCTACATAGTGCACCACTTTAGACCAGAGCCCTATTCCCTATATATAGTGCACCACTTTAGACCAGACCCCTATTCCCTATATAGAATAGGTCCAATTTTGACGCACAAAACCATTCAAAACGAAGTCCGATGGGTTCTTCTACCTTTCCCAAAATATTCACACAACGTCACAAACCACAGCTGCTGTGGTCATTGGACAGCAGTGGCAAGAGAGGA
>NW_027036044.1:0-12500 GCF_034236695.1 Oncorhynchus nerka
ATAATCAGATAAAACATATGAGAAATTGTTTGTTAACCTGTTGCTTCTACTCGGACGCTTAGCGTCCCAACTAGAGCTCTGGAAATGCAAATGCGCTACGCTAAATGCTAATAGTATTAGTTAAAACTCAAAAGTTCATTAAAATACACATGCAGGGTATCGAATTAAAGCTACACTCGTTGTGAATCCAGGCAACAAGTCAGATTTTTAAAATGCTTTTCGGCGAAAGCATGAGAAGCTATTATCTGATAGCATGTAACACCCAAAAAGACCCACAGGGGACGTAAACAAAATAATTAGCATTTCGACGTTACACAAACCGCACAATAAAATAGAAAACATTCATTACCTTTCACCATCTTCTTTGTTGGCACTCCTAGATGTCCCATAAACACTATTTGGGTCTTTATTTCGATTAAATCGGTCCATATAAAGCCTAGATATCGTTATATGTAGACTGTGTGATAAACGAAAAAAACATTGTTTCAAAACGTAACGTCATTTTTTAAAATTCAAAAAGTCGACGATAAACTTTCACAAAACACTTCGAAATACGTTTGTAATGCAACTTTAGGTATTAGTAAACGTTAATAAGTGATAAAATTCATCAGGAGGCGATGTAAAGATCATTAGCTGTCCGTCTGGAAAAATGTCCGGCTAGAAACTCAACGAAAATATCCGGTCCTAGACCATAGGAGATACGGTGCCCTGCATGTGTTTGACCAAGAAAAAACTCGAAGGGAAATGACAAGACTCTAGACACCGTGTGGAAGCTGTAGGTACAGCAACCTCAGTCAATTAATTGCGGTTCACCTTTATCAATGGGTTCAAGTAGCGCATGGATATATTTTCCCATTTTCAGTGATCAGTTTTTCCTGTGCTTTTCGATGTAAATGCCGTTCTGGTAAAGCCACAGCAGTGATTTAACCAGTTTTATAAACGTCTGAGTGTTTTCTATCCACACAGACTAAGCAAATGCATATACTATATTCCTGGCATGAGTAGCAGGGCGCTGAAATGTTGCGCGATTTTTAACAGAATGTTCAAAAAAGTAGAGGGTCGACTTAAGAGGTTAACCAAGCCTGTATGTCCAGGATTTTATGCATTACAGGTGAACTACAGGTGAAGTCACTCAATCCAGTCCCAGAGGCTTGGGGACCATAGAAGACCCCTGGTGACAGCTAGCTGAAAGAGCTACCCAGATTCATATCGCATGGCGGAAGGGTAAGACACTTTTTTCACTGTCGGACAATAAACAGAGTTCGGGAGAAGAACTGGAATTAACAGAATTCCGGGGGGCCAACTCTCGAATGAAGTAACCCTACCTGTCCTATCACCCCTGTTTTTGTTCATAGAAGTGAAGATGTGTCTGGCTCTGGCTAAGTGATGTGTATTTTGTTCCAAAATAAGCATAAGAAATCCCTAGATCTGGGTAGACAAGAAGTTAGAGTAGAGATTACATGATAACCGACTTCGGACAGTTCTAGGATTGGAGAAGAGGGTATCCTTATAGCATGGGGGATCCCACAAGGGTGGATAGGTTTTCCATGATATGGGGAAACCTGGGAGCAATGTTGAACTTTGTAAAGGTGATGAAATCCTACTAACCATCAAAACTATTAAGCTCTCTGATGCAGGCACTCACACCCTCGGACTACAAAGGACGAGGACAGACATGATGGGTGTGTTTTCTATTAAGGTACTGCCAAGACCAGAGGTAACCGGACACACTCCTCTACCACCACTGTGTTAAAAATACCATTCAGGTAATTAATGTTAGAGACTATTCGGCTATGGATCAATTAGAAACTGAGACTGGTTTTGATAGTAGGGACAATTTGTGGCTGTCTTATATGAGGTACACAGCTAAAACCCTGAGAAGAAAGGACTGTATTATTTGTAGTCATGATAGACCTGTTCTGGCTACACACCCATTTGCTGTAGGAGAAGGAGAGGGGTGGTTGTGTATTCTGAGAAGTGTTTACCAGGTTAAGCCCAATTCAACCCTCTGTTCCTCTTTGAGCCTTGTGTTTCCTGCAGTACCTCCTCATCGGGCCTCTTGGGGTGTTGAGGCATATGGGGGCAATTACGAGTGCATCACGGGTACAGGTAATGGCATTGATTATGGGAGATTGCCTGAAGCTGATTGCAGGAGTAACATAACCATTAATTCCACTTGGCCAGTTACAGGCCTAAACCAAACTAGTGGTCTGGCTGATGTATGTTGGATGAGTGGAGCCAAAAGAGTGCTGAGACCCATTCTTAGAGGAGAATGGCAAGGTACGTGTGGTCTGACCAGTTTGATAATTCCACTGACCATTGTTGATGTTGTTGCTGAACAGCTGCTGAGTTCTGTAACCAGGGGACCTGAAAACATTCCATCCCATGGGAGACATAGATGTAGTGCTCCATGGACAGAGGATGTAGTTGACATACACACTAACCTGTTGGGAGTGCCAGTGGGGATTCCTCATGAGTTTCAGGCCTTGGGTAGGAATGATGGACTCTGGCACTTACTACCTACTATGGGTCTAGCCATAGTGGATGCTAGACAGACTGCATGGACTATTTATATCTACTATGGTCAACAGCGTTTTGTGAATTACTCCCGTGATGCACTCACTAGTATGTCTGAACAGCTTGAGGCCACATTTGGGGTTTCCAGACAGAATAGACTTGCCTTGGATATGCTTCTTGCCAGTCGGGGACGTCTGCAAGATGTTCGGTAAACAATGTTGCACGTATATTCCTAATACCAGTCCAGATGGTGGTATGTCTAAGGCGGGCTTGATGCACTGTCTGCTAAGATGAGGTCCACGGGGGGGGTGGAGGAGTCTGTTCTCTTGGCCTGGTTTGGTAAGTACACTGGTATGATGGTTACTGGATTTCTGACCCTAATTCTTGTATTATTTGTTATTGATGTGATGTGCTGCTTGCATCATACCGTTGTCAGGATTTGGCCAGGGTTGTTCCGGTTTTTGGTCACTAGATGCCCCCATTGTGCCTTTTGACCTTTTGTTTTCCCTTGATCCCCATTATTATTTGCACCTGTGCCTCGTTTCCCCTGATTGTATTTAAACCCTTTGTTTTCCTCAGTCCTTTGCTCTGTGTTTGTATGTTAGCACCCAGCCCTAGTATTCTGTTAACTCTTGTTGATCCCGGTGGACGCTCTTGTGGAATTCTGTTTTTTGTTCTTGTTTATTTATTTTTGAGTATCTTTTGAGGCTTTTTGTGCTATACCTACCACCTTGTGGATTTACCTTTTTTGTCTTGGAGGATTACCTTTGTTCTTGTGGAATTCCTTTTGAGGTTGTGGAGTTACATGTGTTCCTGAAGGACTTCACTTTTTACTACATTAAATACACCGTCTCAAGTACTGCTGTGTCTGCCTCATCTTCTGGGTTCTGCAGACTATTCGTGGCTCAGTTGGTTAAGTGACTGTTTCTCACTCCGGAGACCCGGGTTCGTAACCGGGTCCTGACAACCGTGTTTTGAGAAGTCTGTTACAGATGTGGTGAGGGCTTCAGGCATATGCCTTTGCTTGATGCTCCAGTTGGCGATGCCGATACGGAAGCATGCTTTCAGGGGAGGATGGGACTGACTGAGGATGACACATGGTTTGGAGTCCCTGGGTGGCAAGGAGCCCACCTGGTACAGGATAGGAGTAGCTGAGAGGACCAGATGGTTTCTAATAATTCTTTACTCTGTTTTCCATGACCAAAGTTTTATCCTACATCTTACATGTCAATAACAATAAAGTTTTATCCTGTTTTTGATAAGTGACACCCTTGGGGGGACAAAGGCATACAACAAAGGCATATATAACTTGTTATTAGTAATAAACTTTTATTATTTTCATGAAATGCTATGACTGCTGAAATAAAGGATAATTGAGTGATACCCTAGCAGGAGTCAAAAGGGGGACCTAAATTTCACACTATTTTCTTTTGTTCTGTTTTTGAATGAGCTGTTCTCTTTTGACATCAAATCAAATTTATTTATATAGCCCTTCGTACATCAGCTGATATCTCAAAGTGCTGTACAGAAACCCAGCCTAAAACCCCAAACAGCAAACAATGCAGGTGTAAAAGCACGGTGGCTAGGAAAAACTCCCTAGAAAGGCCAAAACCTAGGAAGAAACCTAGAGAGGAACCAGGCTATGTGGGGTGGCCAGTCCTCTTCTGGCTGTGCCGGGTAGAGATTATAACAGAACATGACCAAGATGTTCAAATGTTCATAAATGACCAGCATGGTCGAATAATAATAAGGCAGAACAGTTGAAACTGGAGCAGCAGCACAGTCAGGTGGACTGGGGACAGCAAGGAGTCATCATGTCAGGTAGTCCTGGGGCACGGTCCTAGGGCTCAGGTCCTCCGAGAGAGAGAGAAAGAAAGAGAGAATTAGAGAGAGCATATGTGGGGTGGCCAGTCCTCTTCTGGCTGTGCCGGGTGGAGATTATAACAGAACGTGGCCAAGATGTTCAAATGTTCATAAATGACCAGCATGGTTGAATAATAGTAAGGCAGAACAGTTGAAACCGGAGCAGCAGCATGGCCAGGTGGACTGGGGACAGCAAGGAGTCATCATGTCAGGTGGTCCTGGGACATGGTCCTAGGGCCCAGGCCAGTTGAAACTGGAGCAGCAGCATGGCCAGGTGGACTGGTGGACAGCAAGGAGTCATCATGTCAGGTAGTCCTGGGGCATGGTCCTAGGGCTCAGGTCCTCCGAGAGAGAGAGAAAGAGAGAAGGAGAGAATTAGAGAACGCACAATTTAGATTCACACAGGACACCGAATAGGACAGGAGAAGTACTCCAGATATAACAAACTGACCCTAGCCCCGACACATAAACTAATGCAGCATAAATACTGGAGGCTGAGACAGGAGGGGTCAGGAGACACTGTGGCCCCATCCGAGACACCGGACAGGGCCAAACAGGAAGGATATAACCCCACCCACTTTGCCAAAGCACAGCCCCCACACCACTAGAGGGATATCTTCAACCACCAACTTACCATCCTGAGACAAGGCCGAGTATAGCCCACAAAGATCTCCGCCACGGCACAACCCAAGGGGGCGCCAACCCAGACAGGCCGACCCACAACAGTGAATCAACCCACCCAGGTGACGCACCCCCCCAGGGACGGCATGAGAGAGCCCCAGTAAGCCAGTGACTCAGCCCCGTAACAGGGTAGAGGCAGAGAATCCCAGTGGAAAGAGGGGAATCGGCCAGGCAGAGACAGCAAGGGCGGTTCGTTGCTCCAGAGCCTTTCCGTTCACCTTCCCACTCCTGGGCCAGACTACACTCAATCATATGACCCACTGAAGAGATGAGTCTTCAGTAAAGACTTAAAGGTTGAGACCGAGTTTGCGTCTCCTGACATGGGTAGGCAGACCGTTCCATAAAAATGGAGCTCATAGGAGAAAGCCCTGCCTCCAGCTGTTTGCTTAGAAATTCTAGGGACAATTAGGAGGCCTGCGTCTTGTGACCGTAGCGTACGTGTAGGTATGTACGGCAGGACCAAATCAGAGAGATAGGTAGGAGCAAGCCCATGTAATGCTTTGTAGGTTAGCAGTAAAACCATGAAATCAGCCCTTGCTTTGACAGGAAGCCAGTGTAGAGAGGCTAGCACTGGAGTAATATGATCAAATTTTTTTGGTTCTAGTCAGGATTCTAGCAGCCGTATTCAGCACTAACTGAAGTTTATTTAGTGCTTTATCCGGGTAGCCGGAAAATAGAGCATTGCAGTAGTCTAACCTAGAAGTGACAAAAGCATGGATTAATTTTTCTGCATCATTTTTTGACAGAAAGTTTCTGATTTTTGCAATGTTACGTAGATGGAAAAAGCTGTCCTCGAAATGGTCTTGATATGTTCTTCAAAAGAGAGATCAGGGTCCAGAGTAACGCCGAGGTCCTTCACAGTTTTATTTGAGACGACTGTACAACCATTAAGATTAATTGTCAGATTCAACAGAAGATCTCTTTGTTTCTTGGGACCTAGAACAAGCATCTCTGTTTTGTCCGAGTTTAATAGTAGAAAGTTTGCAGCCATCCACTTCCTTATGTCTGAAACACATGCTTCTAGCGAGGGCAATTTTGGGGCTTCACCATGTTTCATTGAAATGTACAGCTGTGTGTCATCGCATAGCAGTGAAAGTTTACATTATGTTTCGAATAACATCCCCAAGAGGTAAAATATATAGTGAAAACAATAGTGGTCCTAAAACAGAACCTTGAGGAACACCGAAATTTACAGTTGATTTGTCAGAGGACAAACCATTCACAGAACAAACTGATATCTTTCCGACAGATAAGATCTAAACCAGGCCAGAACATGTCCGTGTAGACCATTTTGGGTTTCCAATCTCTCCAAAGAATGTGGTGATCGATGGTATCAAAAGCAGCACTAAGGTCTAGGAGCACGAGGACAGATGCAGAGCCTCGGTCCGTTGCCATTAAAATGTCATTTACCACCTTCACAAGTGCCGTCTCAGTGCTATGATGGGGTCTAAAACCAGACTGAAGCATTTCGTATACATTGTTTGTCTTCAGGAAGGCAGTGAGTTGCTGCGCAACAGCCTTCTCTAAAATTTTGAGAGGAATGGAAGATTCGATATAGGCCGATAGTTTTTTATATTTTCTGGGTCAAGGTTTGGCTTTTTCAAGAGAGGCTTTATTACTGCCACTTTTAGTGAGTTTGGTACACATCCAGTGGATAGAGAGCCGTTTATTATGTTCAACATAGGAGGGCCAAGCACAGGAAGCAGCTCTTTCAGTAGTTTAGTTGGAATAGGGTCCAGTATGCAGCTTGAAGGTTTAGAGGCCATGATTATTTTCATCATTGTGTCAAGAGATATAGTACTAAAAGACATGAAGGTAGTTTAAACTTTGTAACTGTTATATGATTCATTGCTGAGTTTTTGTTCACACCCTTGGGGTTATTTTACATTATAGCCATTACCATATATATGATTGAATATTATCTGCTGTTGCCTTGTGTGGATGTATGTATGTGTTATGCTACCTAGCTGATTTGAAACATTGTTAAAAGTATCAGGGCCATGGAACTTTCTCATGCTGGAAAAATACAGAAGGGAGGGCACATTCAGAGCGTGGGGTTGCGAGAACAAGCGGTCTTTTTTGGTTAGATAACAGGAGCCAGGTGCGAGATAACGGTATGGAGCATGAGACCCATCTTTCAGTTTTTGCAGCAATTTTGGGAGGGGGATCCAGTTGCTTTTATTGATTAAACTTCTCCATTGTATGTCGTGTCCCAACTGGGATGGGAAGAGGGGGAAATTATTTTTCTTTGTGGGCCATTTCCGGATAGACATACCTAGTTTAGGATATTTTTCCTTTTTGGATTATGTCTTCGTTTTTGCTTGAGTAATGTATCTGGACTATATCACATCTCTTAGGAGATGTGAAGAGAGGGTATCAGAAACTTATTTCCTGCTGGAAAAAGTTGGCTAATGTGGACAATAATTTTACTTTTATTTTGAGCTGTTCTCCGCTCTGTTAAATGAGGGTTGTAAGTTCCTAGGTGGCTGGTAGCCAACTTAGTACATAGTGGGATTGAATGGAGAACATGATGGTAATACATAAATATCTATTTCTGTTTAATACCGTGCCTTATTTCATAGTCCTTTTGGGAGAAGTTTCTCTTTGTGTCTGGATCTAGTTATAGGTTGTGTCACGTCTCTGGTGAGACGTGAAGAGAGGGTTTTGTAAAGAATTGCTATTATGCAGGAGACCAATCTATTGCTAAATACATGGCTATTGCATTGTTATAACTGAGACAACACATAGCAACGCATTTTTCACAGTAAAGCCTGTGGGGTCCCCTACAGGATAGCTCCCACATTACACACATAATCTCCCTTTTAACCGAACACTGTGTGCCCGAAGAAGATTCTACGATGACGGACAGACAACTGAGCCAATGGCGGAAGACTACAGACTACAACCAGCTGAACCAATCCGGAGATCCGATCTTCCTAGAGTCAACCTACTTCCTGTGACGTATATAAGAGCTGTGCTGACTGTTTACGCGCTCTCTGCCTGCTGTTCCAAAACGAACTAACGGAAGAGCCGTAATTACGCTGTACTACATATTTTCACTCTGAATAAACTGTTTACTTGTCATAAAATTTACCACTTAGTCTGAATCGATCCTTGACCGGCTCACCCATCTACATATCCAATTGCTAACACTACACACCTAGAAATGACCAGATTTCACGGCCTCAATTTCACCTACACATCGCTCCTTTCTGCACTCAATGAGGTAAACTCCAAAAGCGGGAAAAGATGTCCTACCACTTTGCAAGCCTATAGCTAGACCTATGGGTCACCTAGAAACTCAACTATAGTCTCATCCTACTCCCACAGATGTCCACCTACCCTCATCCCCTCCTGAAACCACAGAACCTCATCTTGGGTTCCCCTCTAGGCCCAAACTCTCAACCAGAGCAGACCGCTCCCGACGCTAACACACAAGTCAATGGTGACACAAAGGCCAAACACAACGTTTTTAGGGGGATCAACCATACTTCTACACATCACATAAACTCCACGTTGGGCTCATCCTGACCCTAAGACTTCTAGTCTTACCCAAAACCTTATACCTCTGGGACCCCACAACCCAAACAGCACCCCAAAAGCAAGTTCCATCCTTCCCATATCATTCCCCATAGGATTCTATGATGGAGGCTCCCCTACACCTAACAGGCCTTACCTCAAACAAACGGGAGAAATCTCATTGGACCAGATTCCAGCATGCCTCTCACATGCACACATTGTGCACCTATAGGATTTGATATTTTGCTTAACCACACCCCCATTATTCCCCATAAATAGAGGAGCACCCCTCAGTCTCAGCATCATTATGGTCAACGGACCCCCAAGGAGCCTTCAACTGGACAAAGACTCAAGCTGGAACTCTACAAAGACATCCTCTCCTCCACGGATCTACTGGATAAATACTCAAGCTGGAACTCTACAAAGACATCCTCTCCTCCACGGATCTACTGGATAAATACTCAAGCTGGAACTCTACAAAGACATCCTCTCCTCCACGGATCTACTGGATAAAGACTCAAGCTTGAACTCTACCAAGGCCACCTCTTCCTCCACGGATCGACTGGACTCCAGCTATATGCCAACCCCTAAAAAGACACCTCACCGGGATCTAGACCTCCAGCAGGTGCTTCACACACCTACCCCTTGGGCTCTAGCTATATGCTACTCCCTTAAAGACACTTCACCGGGATCAAGACATCAAGTTGGGGCTTCATGCCCCCTGGGCTCTAGCTATACGCTACTCCCCCTAAAAGACACCTCACGGGACCCAGACATCAGCTGGGGCTCTGTACTCCCTACGAGTTATCCATCGGAACGACTGGGCTCTAGCTATACGCCATCCCCTAAAAAGACACCTCATCAGACACCAGGATCCAGACACCATTCATTTTCGACCGTCCATAATACTAAATTTTTTTACTTTTTCACCGCATTACAACTGAGTGCTCTTTTTGCACCCCTTTTCCTCTCTGCCACCTGATGAAGCCGAGCTAGGCAGAAACGCGTCGTGGCTGGATTACCCCTAGACCTGTCGTGCAGCTGTAAAGAGGACAGGTCACACACAGACTTCGGGGTAACTCCTTTTGGCTACTCAATTTCCTTTGTACTTTTCTCTCACCCTTACTTTCAGTTTTTACATAGGTACACACTACATGGAAGATCTACGGGACAGCGTATACTCTGGGGACTCCGATGACTATCCAGAACCCCCACTCTCGAAACCAGACTAGCCCCATAATATCGATGGGGCCCAGTGATCTACATAGACTCTCTGAACAATTCCAGAAAATACGCACCAAGGGCCCGGCCGAAAAGTTCCGACCGGCAGCTGGTCTCATTATGGGAAACGTCACATAATGAACATCTCTCTAAAGCTTCTACACAGCGGGAGAAACATCCCACACCAGTGGGCCTTCTCTCCCACCAGACAGCACCTCTCCACGGCCTCCCATAGGACCAAGCCACCGGATGACTACACCCCTACACCATCACACCAGGGCGTAAAGACACATCTCCTGATGACATCCCCATCAGACAACCTACTCCACAGCCTACCTCCCCTTACCACCCCCTACTCCAGGACCTCCGGATACCCAGAAGACCCACCTCAGACCCTCCACCCAGATTCCCCCCTCTTCTGGCCCCCTACTCCCCTTACAGGTTCTTCACCACCCCACACCACCCCAAAGCGACCCAGCCGGAATACAGACACCCCAAAACAACCCCTCATACAGGGACAGACCACCTGAATACCAGCCCTCTGGCAATGGGAACAGACACGGCGGGCGGAAACCTAGGAGCGCTCCTGCCAGGCACCCCTCCACCCCACCACGTCCAACGGATACTCCTAAACACCATACACACAGAGATGGACATCACACCCCAAAACCATACATTTGGGGTACACGCCCTCAAACCCTTCTCCAGACATTCTACGTCTTGGACCCAACCAGCAGACCAGGTTGAGCCACCCACCCCGACCAACACCTTTACCCACACAGCACCACAGGACGTAACCTTCACTCGGCACTACCGTTATGAGTACTGGTAGCCCAGTGATCCAGCAGACCTCTAAGGGCTACCCCGAACCACCCGGTAACCTGGTCTCACCAACCAGTAACAACACAGAGGGTACTACACCCACTGGGGTACCACTTCCATCCCCAACCTCAACACCAGCACGGTCTCCTCCAAGCTCATTAAGAGCTAGACACCACCTGGAGACGATCAGCTTCTACCTCTCTGACAACGACCTACCTCCTGGTTACTCCACAAGGCCAGAACACTCACGACTACCTTCACACCATCAGGAGCATCTGACACCACCCTAGCGGCACTCGCTACAGCATCTTCACTCTGGATCCAAACCAGCCACCAGATCCTACAACAGCACTATAGGGAGATACACCATGCTCTGAACTCCATCCTGCCCTGACTGGCCAGACCTACAGGCATCATATACTCCTGCAACACTCTTGGACCATTTCCAGGACATTAGGGCTCCCCTGTTTGGGTGTAGGGCCTCACTGGCAGGGAACTGGTACCTAGGTATCATATGGGCCCAAAAGCTCCTTAGCGAACCACTCTTGGCAGGACAATTCAACCACCACTAGAGACCACAGCCAATTCCAAACTACCACTCACCACTGCCAACCTCACAGCGGATGAGGTTGATACTGCCCTACCGGCCACACACAGTGGCCTCTCCATCTCACGGACACCCCACATCGGTACGATACCCCCGAAGGGGAAGATCTTCATTTCCTCTCCAGGAATCATCAAAACCACACCACCAGGGAAAATATTTCCCCTACCAACACAAAAAACAAGGATACCTCTACAACAAACCCTTACCTCACCTCATACCCGGGACCCAGCCATACCTGACCAGTGTGGCACAGGGCCCCCCGGTAAACACAAAACCTCCTAAACCACCCCGACATCATACCGACCAGGGTGATGGAGGGTAAGGTGCAGGGGGTTATGCTAAGGTGGCCTCTGGATCTTTCCATGCCATCCCAAATCAGGAAGGAATGTCATGTAAAAGCAGCAGGAACAGGTTACAACCAAGCCACGTAGAAACGCTCGGGCTAGCCCGTACACACAGGATAAGAACCACCCCCCCAATCAGAGGGCATTAAAAAGACCATCAACAATTGGGCAGCCACGGACAAAAACCTCCCCACCTTCCAGATACTTACCACCAACCCACCCCTGCACTTTCAGGACCACCCTCTCCCACCACTACCACCACCCCCACAGCACTGTTGGAGATTAACCTTATCGACGACAAAGTACTCATGGATGCAGCATCTCAGGTGGAAAAATCCAACCTCCTTGCTACCACCCCACACCAGGTTAACATTCAGATCACTTCTGAACCACGAACCTCTCCACCCCCACAGGCTGAGACCTCTCCTCTCCAAACAACACTGGCCAAATTGAGAGCTCCACGGATCCCAGGGAAAAGACTCCACAAATCCTGTGACCCCCACCAACAGAGAGGAGGCCACAGAAACATCATCCACCCACGGCAGGGTTATCTACTACCCCCCAATCCTCTACCTACAGTACCCACGTCCCGGAAACTACAGAGACATCAACCCCACCCTCAGATCCCCTAGGGACACCATCGGAGCTAATACCTCCCAACATATACACATGGTTAGCAGATGTTAATGCGAGTGTAGCGAAATGCTTGTGCTTCTAGTTCCGACAATGCAGTAATAACCAACAAGTAATCTAACTAACAATTTCAAAACTACTGTCTTATACACAGTGTAAGGGGATAAAGAATATGTACATAAGGATATATGAATGAGTGATGGTACAGAGCAACATAGGCAAGATACAGTAGATGGTATCGAGTACAGTATATACATATGAGATGAGTATGTAAACAAAAGTGGCATAGTTAA
>NW_027036045.1:0-12500 GCF_034236695.1 Oncorhynchus nerka
TTAATGAAAATGTCTCCATCTCAAATTGTACGCTGTTCATTACTTTAGATGAGAGGCTCTGCTCAGTAGCGCACTATATAGGGAACATCATGCTATTTGAGACGCAGAACAAGTGAAATGTCCCAGTGCTCAGACTATCCATGCTGAGATAGAGGTTGAACCATCCCATGCTGAGAGAGAGGGGTATCATCCCATGCTGAGAGAGAGGAGGAATCATCCCATGCTGAGAGAGAGGAGGAATCATCCCATGCTGAGAGAGAGGAGGAATCATCCCATGCTGAGAGAGATGGGGAATCATCCCATGCTGAGAGAGAGGGGGAATCATCCCATGCTGAGAGAGATGGGGAATCATCCCATGCTGAGATAGAGGTTGAATCATCCCATGCCGAGAGAGAGGTTGAATCATCCCATGCTGAGAGAGAGGAGGAATCATCCCATGCTGAGATAGAGGTTGAATCATCCCATGCCGAGAGAGAGGTTGAATCATCCCATGCTGAGAGAGAGGGGGAATCATCCCATGCTGAGAGAGAGGGGGTATCATCCCATGCTGGGAGAGAGGAGGAATCATGCCATGCTGAGAGAGAGGGGGAATCATCCCATGCTGAGAGAGAGAATGAATCATCCCATGCTGAGAGAGAGGGGGAATCATCCCATGCTGAGAGAGAGGGGGAATCATCCCATGCTGAGAGAGAGGGTTGAATCATCCCATGCTGAGGAGAGGGGTATCATCCCATGCTGAGAGAGGAGGAATCATCCCATGCTGAGAGAGAGGAGGAATCATCCCATGCTGAGAGAGAGGAGGAATCATCCCATGCTGAGAGAGAGATTGAATCATCCCATGCTGAGAGAGGGGGAATCATCCCATGCTGAGAGAGAGGGGAATCATCCCATGCTGAGAGAGAGGGGGATCATCCCATGCTGGGAGAGAGGAGGAATCATGCCATGCTGAGAGAGGGGGAATCATCCCATGCTGAGAGAGGTTGAATCATCCCATGCTGAGAGAGAGGGGGTATCATCCCATGCTGAGAGAGAGGAGAAATCATCCCATGCTGAGAGAGAGGAGGAATCATCCCATGCTGAGAGAGAGGAGGAATCATCCCATGCTGAGAGAGAGGGGGGATCATCCCATGCTGGGAGAGAGGAGGAATCATGCCATGCTGAGAGAGAGGGGGAATCATCCAATGCTGAGAGAGAGGAGGAATCATCCAATGCTGAGAGAGAGGGGGGGTCATCCCATGCTGGGAGAGAGGAGGAATCATGCCATGCTGAGAGAGAGGGGGAATCATCCCATGCTGAGAGAGGTTGAATCATCCCATGCTGAGAGAGAGGGGGAATCATCCCATGCTAAAATCGAGGGGGAATTATCCCATGCTGAGAGAGATGGGGAATCATCCCATGCTGAGAGAGAGGAGGAATCATCCCATGCTGAGATAGTGGGGGAATCATCCCATGCTGAGAGAGAGGGGGAATCATCCCATGCTGAGAGAGAGGAGGAATCATCCCATGCTGAGAGAGAGGAGGAATCATCCCATGCTGAGAGAGAGGGGGGGTCATCCCATGCTGGGAGAGAGGAGGAATCATGCCATGCTGAGAGAGAGGGGGAATCATCCCATGCTGAGAGAGATGCGGAATCATCCCATGCTGAGAGAGGGGGGGAATCATCCCATGCTAAAATAGAGGGGGAATCATCCCATGCTGAGATAGTGGGGGAATCATCCCATGCTGAGATAGAGGAGGAATCATCCCATCCTGAGATAGTGGGGGTATCATCCCATGCTGAGAGAGGGGGGGAATCATCCCATGCTGAGAGAGATGGGGTATTTTCCCATGCTGAGAGAGAGGAGGAATCATCCCATGCTGAGATAGTGGGGGAATCATCCCATGCTGAGAGAGAGGGGGAATCATCCCATGCTGAGAGAGAGGAGGAATCATCCCATGCTGAGAGAGAGGGGGGATCATCCCATGCTGGGAGAGAGGAGGAATCATGCCATGCTGAGAGAGAGGGGGAATCATCCCATGCTGAGAGAGATGGGGAATCATCCCATGCTGAGAGAGGGGGGAATCATCCCATGCTAAAATAGAGGGGGAATCATCCCATGCTGAGATAGTGGGGGAATCATCCCATGCTGAGATAGAGGAGGAATCATCCCATCCTGAGATAGTGGGGAATCATCCCAAGCTGAGAGAGGGCGGGAATCATCCCATGCTGAGAGAGAGGAGGAATCATCCCATGCTGAGAGAGAGGAGGAATCATCCCATGCTGAGAGAGAGGGGGAAACAGCCGGGTAAGAATAGGATGTCCCAGTGTCTATTTTGTATTATTTAAAGATAACCCATTTTATTATGCTGCTTCGGATCCAACTAAGGCATCCATGGGAAGAGCCCCTATTCCTTGTATAGTGCGCTACTGCCAGGGTCCATAGGCAACACACAAGGCTCTGGTCAAAAGTAATACACTATATAGTGAATAAGGACCCATTTGGGATGCTAGCTGAGTTTATCAACGAGGGAGGGGTATAACGAAGGAGGGGAGATAACGAGGGAGAGGATATAACAAGGTAGGGGAGATAACGGGGGAGGGGAGATAATGAGGGAGAGGATATAACGAGGGAGGAGGGATAATGAAAGAGAGGATATAACGAGGGAGGAGGGATAACGAGGGAGGGACTATAAAGAGGAGGGGGATAACGAGGGAGGAGGAGGATAACGAGGAGGGGTGATAACGAGGGAGAGGATATAATGAGGAGGGGGAAACGAGGGAGGGGTGATAATGAGGAGGGGTGATAATGAGGGAGAGGATATAACGAGGGAGGAGGGATAACGAGGGAGGGACTATAAAGAGGAGGGGATAAATGAGGGAGGGGCTATAACGAGGGAGGAGGGATACCGAGGAGGGCATATAATGAGGGAGGGGGATAAAGGAGGGAGGGGCTATAACGAGGGAGGGGAGATAACGAGGGAGAGGATATAATGAGGAGGGGGAAACGAGGGAGGGGGATAACGAGGGAGGGTGATAATGAGGGAGAGGATATAACGAGGAAGGAGGGATAATGAGGGAGGGACCATAAAGAGGGAGGGGGATAAATGAGGGAGGGGCTATAACGAGGGAGGGGAGATAATGAGGGAGAGGATATAACGAGGGAGGAAGGATAACGAGGAGGGACTATAAAGAGGGAGGGGGATAAAGGAGGGAGGGGATATAACGAGGGACCGGGAGATAACGAGGGAGAGGATATAATGAGGAGGGGGAAACGAGGGAGGTGGAATAACGAGGGAGAGGACATAACGAGGAGAGGATATAACGAGGGAGGGGTATAACGAGGAGGGATGATAATGAGGGAGGGAGGATAATGAGGGAGGGAGAAAACAGATTAGGAAGAATAACGAGGGAGAGGCTATAACGAGGGAGGGGTATAACGAGGAAGGAGGATAACGAGGGAGAGGGTATAACGAGGGAGGGGGTATAACGAGGAGGGAGATAATGAGGGAGGGGCGATCTGGCCGTCATTAACGGACACCGAATCATTAGAAGTACGCAGACATTCTATTCACTACCCTCCCCTAATCACTGAGAATAATTACACAGACAATAATGCAATCTGCGAAATGAAACTAAAAAGGGCTTATCTTGGAAAGCAGGAGCGTTTTAATGAAATTATGAATTAGGAGAAAAAAACTGAAAAAAACGAGATTAGGGTTTATAAGAATCAACGTCAGGGTTTATCCTCGGCGTGTCTTGGGGATATTTGTTATTGTGACCTGAAACATGCGTACCAAATGTCACCCTGTTTTGTATTAAAGTGCACTACTTTTAACCAGAGCCCTATGGTCAAAAGTTGTACACGATATAGGAGCACAGGATGCCATTTGGGACACAAGCATTGTCTCAGACGTCTGGGTCCTGGAGGAAGCTACAGAAATCAGATTATCTCCCAGTCCTTGACATGGTGATTAAAACCTCTAAATTAACCTCAGTAATTATGTTTTCTTAACGACGAGATGAGACACCTGCTCACTGAGTACGGTGGCAGGGCCTGATTCCATAGTTACTCTACTGAATGAGTCTTTTGTCTCTGTCTCTCTCTCTGTCTCTCTCTCTGTCTCTCTCTGTGTCTCTCTCTCTCTCTGTGTCTCTCTCTCTCTCTCTCTGTGTCTCTCTCTCTCTCTCTCTCTCTATCTTTCTCTCTCTCTTTCTCTTTCTCTCTCTCTCTCTTTCTCTCTCTGTATCTCTCTCTGTCTGTCTGTCTGTCTGTCTCTCTCTCTGTCTCTCTCTCTCTCTCTCTCTCTGTCTGTCTCTCTCTCTGTCTCTCTGTCTCTCTGTCTCTCTCAATTAAATTCAAGGGGCTTTATTGACATGGGAAACGTGTTAATTAACATTGCCAAAGCAAGTGCGCTGCTCTCTCTCTCTCTCTCTCACTCTCACTCTCACTAAATATATCTATATATATATATATATATATATACAGTGGGGCAAAAAAGTATTTAGTCAGCAGTTGTGCAAGTTCTCCAACTTAAAAGATGAGAGAGGCCTGTAATTTTCATCATAGGTACACTTCAACTATGACAGACAATTAGAAAAAAATCCAGAAAATCACATTGTAGGATTTTTTATGAATTTATTTGCAAATGATGGTGGAAAATAAGTATTTGGTCAATAACAAAGTTTATCTCAATACTTTGTTATATACCCTTTGTTGGCAATGACAGAGGTCAAACCTGTAAGTCTTCACAAGGTTTTCACACACTGTTGCTGGTATTTTGGCCCATTTCTCCATGCAGATCTCCTCTAGAGCAGTGATGTTTTGGGGCTGTTACTGGGCAACACGGACTTTCAACTCCCTCCAAAGATTTTCTATGGGATTGAGATCTGGAGACTGGCTAGGCCACTCCAGGACCTTGAAATGCTTCTTACGAAGCCACTCCTTCGTTGCCCGGGCGGTGTGTTTGCGATCATTGTCATGCTGAAAGACCCAACCACGTTTCATCTTCAATGCCCTTGCTGATGGAAGGAGGTTTTCACTCAAAATCTCACAATACATGGCCCCATTCATTCTTTCCTTTACACAGATCAGTCATCCTGGTACCTTTGCAGAAAAGCAGCCCCAAAGCATGATGTTTCCACCCCCATGCTTCACAGTAGGTATGGTGTTCTTTGGATGCAACTCAGCATTCTTTGTCCTCCAAACACGACGAGTTGAGTTTTTACCAAAAAGTTATATTTTGGTTTCATCTAACCATATGACATTCTGCCAATCTTCTTCTGGATCATCCAAATGCTCTCTAGCAAACTTCAGACGGGCCTGGACATGTACTGGCTTTAGCAGGGGGACACGTCTGTCACTGCAGGATTTGAGTCCCTGGCGGCGTAGTGTGTTACTGATGGTAGGCTTTGTTACTTTGGTCCCAGCTCTCTGCAGGTCTTTCACTAGGTCCCCCCGTGTTTTTCTGGGATTTTTGCTCACCGTTCTTGTGATCATTTTGACCCCACGGGGTGAGATCTTGCGTGGAGCCCCAGATCGAGGGAGATTATCAGTGGTCTTGTATGTCTTCCATTTCCTAATAATTGCTCCCACAGTTGATTTCTTCAAACCAAGCTGCTTACCTATTGCAGATTCAGTCTTCCCAGCCTGGTGCAGGTCTACAATTTTGTTTCTGGTGTCCTTTGACAGCTCTTTGGTCTGGCCATAGCGGAGTTGGAGTGTGACTGTTTGAGGTTGTGGACAGGTGTCTTTTATGATGATAAGTTCAAACAGGTGCCATTAATACAGGTAACGAGTGGAGGACAGAGGAGCCTCTTAAAGAAGAAGTTACAGGTCTGTGAGAGACAGAAATCTTGCTTGTTTGTAGGTGACCAAATACTTATTTTCCACCATAATTTGCAAATAAATTCATTTAAAATCCTACAATGTGATATTCTGGAATTTCTTTTCTAATTTTGTCTGTCATAGTTGAAGTGTACCTATGATGAAAATTACAGTTCTCTCTCATCTTTTTAAGTGGGAGAACTTGCACAATTGGTGGCTAACTAAATACTTTTTTGCCCACTGTATATACTGTATAAATATATATGTACACTAAAGAGGATAAGGTTTTATTACAGAACCCTTGATGTTTGCTCCATATATTGGAGATTATTATTACTTAATGGAAGAGAGTTCTACGGCTCTCAGGGACTGAGAATGAAGGTCAATATTGGCTAGCCATCAGCCTAGCATGAATGAACTACATATATCTTTGCTAGCCATAAGCCTAGCATGAATTAACTAGATATATCTAGGCTAGCCATCAGCCTAGCATGAATGAACTACATATATCTTGGCTAGCCATCAGCCTAGCATGAATAAACTACATATATCTTGGCTAGCCACCAGCCAAGCATGAATTAACTAGATATATCTAGGCTAGCCATCAGCCTAGCATGAATGAACTACATATATCTTGGCTAGCCATCAGCCTAGCACGAATTAACTACATATATTTTGGCTAGCCATCAGCCGAGCATGAATAAACTACATATATATTGGCTAGCCACCAGCCAAGCATGAATTAACTAGATATATCTAGGCTAGCCATCAACCTAGCATGAATGAACTAGATATATCTAGGCTATGCATCAGCCTAGCATGAACAAACTGCATATATTGTATGTTTTGAGACGTCTCAATCGTACTAATGTTCTCATGTCAAATGAATACAGATGGATCACTATTACTTTTAAAGAACACTACTTCTGACCAAGAGCCCTCTGGTTAGAACAAAAGCCCTCTGGTTAGAACAAGAGCCCTCTGGTTAGAACAAGAGCCCTCTGGTTAGAACAAGAGCCCTCTGGTTAGACCAAGAGCCCTCTGGTTAGACCAAGAGCCCTGTGGTTAGACCAAGAGCCCTCTCGTTAGACCAGGAGCCCTCTGATTAGACCAGGAGCCCTTCAGTTAGACCAAGGGCCCTAAAGGTTAGACCAAGAGCCCTCTGGTTAGAACAAGAGCCCTCTGGTTAGACCAAGAGCCCTGGTCAAATTGAGTTGACTATGTAGGGGCAGAACAGTAACTCAGAGAACCACAACATTGACAGCTCAGAGCACAGTAACAACAGGAAGATATATCTCTGTTTTTTTCCTTCACCCTGCATCTCGCCCCCCCACACACACACACACACTGTCTTTCTCCATGACGTACAGTGGCTTCAGTTGGCACAGTAATAACTTAAAATAATCCAGGCTTGACTTGTTGGGGGTGGGTGCATTATGCAATGACCTCGAGAATAATTATTTAGCAAAAAGTGACAGAGAAGACATAAGAATGTGTGTTTGAGTGAGTGAGTGAGTGGAGTGGAGTGAGTGAGGAGTGTGAAAAAAGAGGACTAAGAACGGAAAGGAGACAACCCACTATGACTCAATGCTTAGTCACGCACTTTATAAGAACTGGGGTAAAGACTTGGTTGTCTCAGACCCTGCTGTACAAACAGAGGCTCCAGTCTAACGATCACCCTGCTGTACAAAGAGAGACTCCAGTCTAACGTTCAGCCAGCTGAAGACACACTATGGAGGCTCCAGTCTAACGTTCAGCTTCATGTACAAACAGAGGCTCCCGTCTAACGTTCACCCTGCTGTACAAACTGATGCTCCAGACTAACGATCACCCTGCTGTACAAACAGAGGCTCCAGTCTAACGATCACCCTGCTGTACAAACAGAGGCTCCAGTCTAACGATCACCCTGCTGTACAAACAGAGGCTCCAGTCTAACGTTCACCCTGCTGTACAAACAAAGGCTCCAATCTAACATTCACCCTGCTGTACAAACAGAGGCTCCAGTCTAACGTTCACCCTGCTGTACAAACTGAGGCTCCAGTCTAACGTTCACCCTGTTGTACAAACTGAGGCTTCAATCTAACATTCAGCCTGCTGTACAAACTGAGGCTCCAGTCTAATGTACAGCCTGCTGTACAAACTGAGGCTCCAATCTAACGTTCAGCCAGCTGAACAGACACTGTGGAGGCTCCAATCTAACGTTCAGCCAGCTGTACAAACAGAGGCTCCAATCTAACGGTCACCCTGCTGTACAAACAGAGGCTCCAATCTAACGTTCAGCCAGCTGAACAGACACTGTGGAGGCTCCAGTCTAACGTTCACCCTGCTGAACAGACGCTGTGGAGACTCCAGTCTAATGTTCAGCCAGCTGTACAAACAGAGGCTCCAATCTAACTTTCAGCCAGCTGCACAGACGCTGTGGAGGCTCCAGTCTAACGTTCAGCGAGCTACACAGACATTATGGAGTCTCCAGCCTAGAGATCTTTGAACCTCTTAAAAATGATTTGGGATCAGTGTCCCTTCCACAGCACGGTTGAACTAACGTTGGCTAATGTGAATAGCATGAGGTTGAACTAATGTAGGCTAATGTGATTAGCATGAGGTTGTAAGTAACAAAAAAAAAATCCGGGACATAGACATATCTGATGTTGGCAGAAAGCTTAAATTCTTGTTCATCTAACTGCACTGTCCAAGTTATAGTAGCTGTTACAATGAAAGAATACCATGTTATTATTGGAGGAGAGTGCACAATTTTGAACATGAAAAGTTATTAATAAACATATTAGGCACATTTGGGCAATCTTGATACAACATTTTGAACAGAAATGCAATGATTCATTTGATCAGTCTAAAACTTTGCACAAACTGATGCCATCTAGTGGCCAAAATCTAAATTGCACCTGGGCTAGAATAATACATTATGGCCTTTCTCTTGCATTTCAAAGATGATGGTACAAAAAAAAAACACATGTTGTCTTTGTATTATCTTTTACCAGATCTATTGTGTTACATTCTACTACATTACTTTCACATTTCCATAAACTTCCATAAACATAAAGTGTCTCCTTTCAAATGGTACAAAGAATATGCAAATCTTTGCTTCAGGGCCTGAGCTAAAGGCAGAAAGTTGAAGACAGGGGCGGATCCTTAAGAACTGTTCCCTTTGCAGTCCTAGTTGTCCTCTGTAGCCTGTCTGTCTCTGTAGCCTGTCTGTCTCTGTAGCCTGTCTGTCTCTGTAGCCTGTCTGTCTCTGTAGCCTGTCTGTCTTTGTAGCCTGTCTGTCTCTGGAGCCTGTCTGTCTCTGTAGCCTGTCTGTCTCTGTAGCCTTGCCTTGTAGCCTCGTCTGTCTCTGGAGCCTGTTTGTCTCTGTAGCAACAGCTAGGAGTCTGTCTGTCTGTTTGTCTCTGTAGTTAGGAGCCTGTCTGTCTCTTTAGTTAGGCCTGGCTGTCTCTGTAGTTAGGAGCCTGCCTGTCTCTAGTTAGCCTGTCTGTCTCTGTAGTTAGGAGCCTGTCTGTCCCTGTAGCCTGTCTGTCTCTGTAGCCTGTCTGTCTTTGTAGCCATAGTTAGTAGCCTGTCTGTCTTTGTAGCCTGTCTGTCTCTGGAGCCTGTTTGTCTCTGTAGTTAGGAGCCTGTCTGTCTCTTTAGTTAGGAGCCTGTCTGTCTCTGTAGCCTGTCTGTCTCTGTAGCCTGTCTGTCTCTGTAGCCTGTCTGTCTTTGTAGCCTGTCTGTCTTTGTAGCCACAGTTAGGAGCCTGTCTGTCTCTGTAGCCTGTCTGTCTTTGTAGCCACAGTTAGGAGCCTGTCTGTCTGTCTCTGTAGCCTGTCTGTCTTTGTAGCCTGTCTGTCTTTGTAGCCTGTCTGTCTTTGTAGCCACAGTTAGGAGCCTGTCTGTCTCTGTAGCCTGTCTGTCTTTGTAGCCTGTCTCTCTTTGTAGCCTGTCTGTCTCTGTAGCCTGTCTGTCTCTGTAGCCTGTCTGTCTCTGTAGCCTGTCTGTCTCTGTAGCCTGTCTGTCTTTGTAGCCTGTCTGTCTCTGTAGCCTGTCTGTCTTTGTAGCCTGTCTGTCTCTGGAGCCTGTCTGTCTCTGTAGCCTGTCTGTCTCTGTAGCCTTTCTGTCTTTGTAGCCTGTCTGTCTCTGGAGCCTGTTTGTCTCTGTAGCAACAGCTAGGAGCCTGTCTGTCTTTGTAGCCTGTTTGTCTCTGTAGTTAGGAGCCTGTCTGTCTCTTTAGTTAGGAGCCTGTCTGTCTCTGTAGTTAGGAGCCTGCCTGTCTCTGTAGTTAGGAGCCTGTCTGTCTCTGTAGTTAGGAGCCTGTCTGTCTCTGTAGCCTGTCTGTCTCTGTAGCCTGTCTGTCTTTGTAGCCATAGTTAGTAGCCTGTCTGTCTTTGTAGCCTGTCTGTCTCTGTAGCCTGTCTGTCTCTGTAGCCTGTCTGTCTCTGTAGCCTTTCTGTCTTTGTAGCCTGTCTGTCTCTGGAGCCTGTTTGTCTCTGTAGTTAGGAGCCTGTCTGTCTCTTTAGTTAGGAGCCTGTCTGTCTCTGTAGCCTGGCTGTCTTTGTAGCCATAGTTAGTAGCCTGTCTGTCTTTGTAGCCTGTCTGTCTTTGTAGCCTGTCTGTCTCTGTAGCCTGTCTGTCTCTGTAGCCTGTCTGTCTCTGTAGCCTGTCTGTCTTTGTAGCCTGTCTGTCTCTGGAGCCTGTTTGTCTCTGTAGTTAGGAGCCTGTCTGTCTCTTTAGTTAGGAGCCTGTCTGTCTCTGTAGTCTGTCTGTCTTTGTAGCCACAGTTAGGAGCCTGTCTGTCTTTGTAGCCACAGTTAGGAGCCTGTCTGTCTCTGTAGTTAGGAGCCTGTCTATCTCTGTAGCCTGTCTGTCTCTGTAGTTAGGAGCCTGTCTGTCTCTGTAGCCTGTCTGTCTTTGTAGCCTGTCTGTCTTTGTAGCCTGTCTGTCTCTGTAGCCTGTCTGTCTTTGTAGCCTGTCTGTCTTTGTAACCTGTCTGTCTCTGTAGCCTGTCTGTCTCTGTAGCCTGTCTGTCTCTGTAGCCTGTCTGTCTCTGTAGCCTGTCTGTCTCTGTAGCAACAGCTAGGAGCCTGTCTGTCTTTGTAGTTAGGAGCCTGTCTGTCTCTGTAGTTAGGAGCCTGTCTGTCTCTGTAGTTAGGAGCCTGCCTGTCTCTGTAGCCTGTCTGTCTTTGTAGCCTGTCTGTCTCTGTAGCAACAGCTAGGAGCCTGTCTGTCTTTGTAGTTAGGAGCCTGTCTGTCTCTGTAGTTAGGAGCCTGTCTGTCTCTGTAGTTAGGAGCCTGCCTGTCTCTGTAGCCTGTCTGTCTTTGTAGCCTGTTTGTCTCTGTAGTTAGGAGCCTGTCTGTCTCTGTAGTTAGGAGCGTGTCTGTCTCTGTAGTTAGGAGCCTGTCTGTCTCTGTAGTTAGGAGCCTGCCTGTCTTTGTAGTCTGTCTGTCTCTGTAGCCTGTCTGTCTCTGTAGTTAGGAGCCTGTCTGTCTCTGTAGTTAGGAGCCTGTCTGTCTCTGTAGTTAGGAGCCTGCCTGTCTCTGTAGCCTGTCTGTCTCTTAGGCTGTCTGTCTCTGGAGCCTGTTTGTCTCTGTAGTTAGGAGCCTGTCTGTCTCTTTAGTTAGGATCGTGTCTGTCTCTGTAGCCTGTCTGTCTTTGTAGCCATAGTTAGTAGCCTGTCTGTCTTTGTAGCCTGTCTGTCTTTGTAGCCTCTCTGTCTCTGTAGCCTGTCTGTCTCTGTAGCCTGTCTGTCTCTGTAGCCTGTCTGTCTCTTAGGCTGTCTGTCTCTGGAGCCTGTTTGTCTCTGTAGTTAGGAGCCTGTGTGTCTCTTTAGTTAGGATCGTGTCTGTCTCTGTAGCCTGTCTGTCTTTGTAGCCATAGTTAGTAGCCTGTCTGTCTTTGTAGCCTGTCTGTCTTTGTAGCCTCTCTGTCTCTGTAGCCTGTCTGTCTCTGTAGCCTGTCTGTCTCTGTAGCCTGTCTGTCTTAGTAGCCTGTCTGTCTTTGTAGCCATAGTTAGTAGCCTGTCTGTCTTTGTAGCCTGTCTGTCTCTGTAGCCTGTCTGTCTTAGTAGCCTGTCTGTCTTTGTAGCCATAGTTAGTAGCCTGTCTGTCTTTGTAGCCTGTCTGTCTTTGTAGCCTCTCTGTCTCTGTATCCTGTCTGTCTCTGTAGCCTGTCTGTCTCTGTAGCCTGCCTGTCTTAGTAGCCTGTCTGTCTTTGTAGCCATAGTTAGGAGCCTGTCTGTCTCTGTAGCCTGTCTGTCTCTGTAGCCTGTCTGTCTTAGTAGCCTGTCTGTCTTTGTAGCCATAGTTAGTAGCCTGTCTGTCTTTGTAGCCTGTCTGTCTCTGTAGCCTGTCTGTCTTAGTAGCCTGTCTGTCTCTGTAGCCTGTCTGTCTCTGTAGCCTGTCTGTCTTTGTAGCCTGTCTGTCTCTGGAGCCTGTTTGTCTCTGTAGTTAGGAGCCTGTCTGTCTCTTTAGTTAGGAGCCTGTCTGTCTCTGTAGCCTGTCTGTCTTTGTAGCCATAGTTAGTAGCCTGTCTGTCTTAGTAGCCTGTCTGTCTCTGTAGCCTGTCTGTCTATTTAGCCTGTCTGTCTCTGGAGCCTGTTTGTCTCTGTAGTTAGGAGCCTGTCTGTCTCTTTAGTTAGGAGCCTGTCTGTCTCTGTAGCCTGTCTGTCTCTGTAGCCACAGTTAGGAGCCTGTCTGTCTCTGTAG
>NW_027036046.1:0-12504 GCF_034236695.1 Oncorhynchus nerka
AAATCAAATCAAATCAAATCAAATTTATTTATATAGCCCTTCGTACATCAGCTGATATCTCAAAGTGCTGTACAGAAACCCAGCCTAAAACCCCAAACAGCAAACAATGCAGGTGTAAAAGCACGGTGGCTAGGAAAAACTCCCTAGAAAGGCCAAAACCTAGGAAGAAACCTAGAGAGGAACCAGGCTATGTGGGGTGGCCAGTCCTCTTCTGGCTGTGCCGGGTAGAGATTATAACAGAACATGACCAAGATGTTCAAATGTTCATAAATGACCAGCATGGTCGAATAATAATAAGGCAGAACAGTTGAAACTGGAGCAGCAGCACAGTCAGGTGGACTGGGGACAGCAAGGAGTCATCATGTCAGGTAGTCCTGGGGCACGGTCCTAGGGCTCAGGTCCTCGAGAGAGAGAAAGAAAGAGAGAATTAGAGAGAGCATATGTGGGGTGGCCAGTCCTCTTCTGGCTGTGCCGGGTGGAGATTATAACAGAACGTGGCCAAGATGTTCAAATGTTCATAAATGACCAGCATGGTTGAATAATAGTAAGGCAGAACAGTTGAAACTGGAGCAGCAGCATGGCCAGGTGGACTGGGGACAGCAAGGAGTCATCATGTCAGGTAGTCCTGGGACATGGTCCTAGGGCCCAGGCCAGTTGAAACTGGAGCAGCAGCATGGCCAGGTGGACTGGGGACAGCAAGGAGTCATCATGTCAGGTAGTCCTGGGGCATGGTCCTAGGGCTCAGGTCCTCCGAGAGAGAGAAAGAAAGAGAGAAGGAGAGAATTAGAGAACGCACACTTAGATTCACACAGGACACCGAATAGGACAGGAGAAGTACTCCAGATATAACAAACTGACCCTAGCCCCCCGACACATAAACTAATGCAGCATAAATACTGGAGGCTGAGACAGGAGGGGTCAGGAGACACTGTGGCCCCATCCGAGGACACCCCCGGACAGGGCCAAACAGGAAGGATATAACCCCACCCACTTTGCCAAAGCATAGCCCCCACACCACTAGAGGGATATCTTCAACCACCAACTTACCATCCTGAGACAAGGCCGAGTATAGCCCACAAAGATCTCCGCCACGGCACAACCCAGACAGGCCGACCACAACAGTGAATCAACCCACCCAGGTGACGCATCCCCCAGGGACGGCATGAGAGAGCCCCAGTAAGCCAGTGACTCAGCCCCCCGAACAGGGGTAGAGGCAGAGAATCCCAGTGGAAAGAGGGGAATCGGCCAGGCAGAGACAGCAAGGGCGGTTCGTTGCTCCAGAGCCTTTCCGTTCACCTTCCCACTCCTGGGCCAGACTACACTCAATCATATGACCCACTGAAGAGATGAGTCTTCAGTAAAGACTTAAAGGTTGAGACCGAGTTTGCGTCTCTGACATGGGTAGGCAGACCGTTCCATAAAAATGGAGCTCTATAGGAGAAAGCCCTGCCTCCAGCTGTTTGCTTAGAAATTCTAGGGACAATTAGGAGGCCTGCGTCTTGTGACCGTAGCGTACGTGTAGGTATGTACGGCAGGACCAAATCAGAGAGATAGGTAGGAGCAAGCCCATGTAATGCTTTGTAGGTTAGCAGTAAAACCTTGAAATCAGCCCTTGCTTTGACAGGAAGCCAGTGTAGAGAGGCTAGCACTGGAGTAATATGATCAAATTTTTTGGTTCTAGTCAGGATTCTAGCAGCCGTATTCAGCACTAACTGAAGTTTATTTAGTGCTTTATCCGGGTAGCCGGAAAATAGAGCATTGCAGTAGTCTAACCTAGAAGTGACAAAAGCATGGATTAATTTTTCTGCATCATTTTTGGACAGAAAGTTTCTGATTTTTGCAATGTTACGTAGATGGAAAAAAGCTGTCCTCGAAATGGTCTTGATATGTTCTTCAAAGAGAGATCAGGGTCCAGAGTAACGCCGAGGTCCTTCACAGTTTTATTTGAGGCGACTGTACAACCATTAAGATTAATTGTCAGATTCAACAGAAGATCTCTTTGTTTCTGGGACCAGAGCAAGCATCTCTGTTTTGTCCGGCTTAATAGGTGAAAGTTTGCAGCCATCCACTTCCTATGTCTGAAACACATATTTAGCGAGGGCAATTTTGGGGCTTCTACCATGTTTCATTGAAATGTACAGCTGTGTGTCATCCGCATAGCAGTGAAAAAGTTTACATTATGTTTTCGAATAACATCCCCAAGAGGTAAAATATATAGTGAAAAACATGCTGGTCCTAAAACAGAACCTTGAGGAACACTGAGGAATTTACAATTGATTTGTCAGAGGACAAAACCATTTCACAGAGACAAACTGATATCTTTCCGACAGATAAGATCTAAACCAGGCCAGAACATGTCCGTGTAGACCAATTTGGGTTTCCAATCTCTCAAAAAGAATGTGGTGATCGATGGTATCAAAAGCAGCACTAAGGTCTAGGAGCACGAGGACAGATGCAGAGCCTCGGTCCGTTGCCATTAAAATGTCATTTACCACCTTCACAAGTGCCGTCTCCAGTGCTATGATGGGGTCTAAAACCAGACTGAAGCATTTCGTATACATTGTTTGTCTTCAGGAAGGCAGTGAGTTGCTGCGCAACAGCCTTCTCTAAAATTTTGAGAGGAATGGAAGATTCGATATAGCCGATAGTTTTTATATTTTCTGGGTCAAGGTTTGGCTTTTCAAGAGAGAGCTTTATTACTGCCACTTTTAGTGAGTTTTGGTACACATCCAGTGGATAGAGAGCCGTTTATTATGTTCAACATAGGAGGGCCAAGCACAGGAAGCAGCTCTTTCAGTAGTTTAGTTGGAATAGGGTCCAGTATGCAGCTTGAAGGTTTAGAGGCCATGATTATTTTCATCATTGTGTCAAGAGATATAGTACTAAAGACTTGAGCGTCTCTCTTGATCCTAGGTCCTGGCAGAGTTAATGCAGACTCAGGACAACTGAGGTTTGGAGGAATACGCAGGTTTAAAGAGGAGTCCGTAATTTGCTTTCTAATAATCATAATCTTTTCCTCAAAGAAGTTCATGAATTTATCACTGCTAAAGTGAAAGTCATCCTCTCTTGGGGAATGCTGCTTTTTAGTTAGCTTTGCGACAGTATCAAAAAGGAATTTCGGATTGTTCTTATTTTCCTCAATTAAGTTAGAAAAATAGGATGATCGAGCAGCAGTAAGGGCTCTTCGGTACTGCACGGTACCGTCCTTCCAAGCTAGTCGGAAGACTTCCAGTTTGGTGTGGCGCCATTTCCGTTCCAATTTTCTGGAAGCTTGCTTCGGACCACACCCCTACAGCAGGACCACGCCCCTACAGCAGCTCCACACCCCTAAAGCAGGACCACGCCCCTACAGCAGGACCACGCCCCTACAGCAGCTCCACGCCCCTAAAGCAGGACCACACCCACACAGCAGGACCACACCCCTACAGCAGCTCCACACCCCCACAGCAGGACCACACCCCTACAGCAGAACCACCCTACAGCAGGACCACGCCCTACAGCAGGACCCACACCCCTACAGCAGGACCACTACAGCAGGACCACTACAGCAGGACCACGCCCTACAGCAGGACCACGCCCCACAGCAGCCCACGCTCACTACAGCAGCTCCACACCCCACAGCAGGACCCACGCCCTACAGCAGGACCCACACCCCTACAGCAGGACCACACCCCCACAACAGGACCACACCCCCCACAGTGGACCACGCCCCTACAACAGGACCACGCCCCTACAGCAGCTCCACGCCCCTACAGCAGGACCATACTCTCTGGCAGGACCACGCCCCTACAGCAGGGACCACGCCCCTACAGCAGGACCACACCCCCTACAGCAGGACCACACCCCCACAACAGGACCACACCCCACAGTGGACCACGCCCCTACAGCAGGACCACGCCCCTACAGCAGCTCCACACCGCTACAGCAGGACCCACGCCCCTACAGCAGCGCTGAATGGACACACACAGTGAAATCAGAGGAGAAGGGGATAAGAGGAGAGAGGACAAGAGGAGAGGAGGACGAGAGGAGAGGAGGAGACGAGAGGAGAGGGGGACAAGAGGAGAGGAGGGCGAGAGGAGAAGAGGGCGAGAGGAGAGTGGGACGCAGAGTAGAGGAGGATGAGAGGAGAGGAGGGACGAGAGGGGGATGAGAGGAGAGGAGGACAAGAGGAGAGGGGGATGAGAGGAGAGGGGGACAAGAGGAGAGGAGGACAGAGGAGGAGGACGAGAGGAGAGGAGGACGAGAGGAGGAGAGGAGGACAAGAGGAGAGGGGACGAGAGGAGAGAGAGGACACAGAGGAGAGGGAGGACGAGAGGAGAGGAGGATGAGAGGAGAGGAGGATGAGAGGAGAGGAGGACGAGAGGAGGACGAGAGGAGAGGAGGACAAGAGGAGAGGAGGACGAGAGAGAGAGGACGAGGAGGAGGACGAGAGGAAGGGGGCAAGAAGACAGGGAGACAAGAGGAGAGGAGGACAAGAGGAGAGGAGGACAAGAGGAGAGGAGGTCAAGAGAGAGGGGGACAAGAGGAGAGGGGGACCGAGAGGGGAGGGGGACAAGAGGAGAGGAGGACGAGAGGAGGACGAGAGGAAAGGTGGCAAGAAGACAGGGAGACAAGAGGAGAGAGAGGACAAGAGAGGAGAGGAGGACAAGAGGGGAGAGGGAGACAAGAGGAGAGGGGGACAAGAGGAGAGGAGGACAAGAGGAGAGGAGGACAAGGAGAGGAGGACAAGAGGAGGAGGACGAGAGGAGAGGGGGACAAGAGGAGAGGGGACAAGAGGAGAGGAGGACGAGAGGAGGATGAGAGGAAGGGGGACAAGAAGACAGGGAGACAAGAGGAGAGGAGGACAAGAGGAGAGGAGGACAAGAGGAGAGGGGGACGAGAGGAGAGGGGGACAAGAGGAGAGGAGGGCGAGAGGAGGACGAGAGGAAGGGTGGCAAGAAGACAGGGAGACAAGAGGAGAGAGGACAAGAGGAGAGGAGGACAAGAGGAGAGGAGGACGAGAGGAGAGGAGGGACTGAGAGGAGAGGAGGACAAGAGGAGAGGAGGACAAGAGGAGAGGACGAGAGGAGAGGGGACAGAGAGGAGAGGAGGACAAGAGGAGGGACGAGAGGAAGGGGGACAAGAAGACAGGAGACAAGAGAGAGGAGGACAAGAGGAGAGGGGCGAGCGAGAGGAGAGGGGGACGAGAGGAGAGGGGGACAAGAGGAGAGGAGGACGTAGAGAAAGGGGGACAAGAAGACAGGGAGACAAGAGGAGAGGAGGACAAGAGGAGAGGAGGACGAGAGGAGAGAGAGACAAGAGGAGAGAGGGGACGAGAGGAGAGGGGGACAAGAGGAGAGGAGCGAGAGGAAGGGGACAAGAAGACAGGGAGACAAGAGGAGAGGAGGACAAGAGAGAGGGGGACGAGAGGAGAGGAGGACGAGAGGAGAGGGACGAGAGGAGAGGGGACAAGAGGAGAGGAGGACGAGAGGAAGGGGGACAAGAAGACAGGGAGACAAGAGGAGAGGAGGACAAGAGGAGAGGGGGACGAGAGGAGAGGAGGACGAGAGGAGAGGGGGACGAGAGGAGAGGGGGACGAGAGGAGGACGAGAGGAAGGGGGGCAAGAAGACAGGGAGACAAGAGGAGAGGAGGACAAGAGGAGAGGAGGACAAGAGGAGAGGGGACGAGAGGAGAGGGGACAAGAGGAGAGGAGGGACGAGAGGAGGGACGAGAGGAAGGGTGGCAAGAAGACAGGGAGACAAGAGGAGAGGAGGACAAGAGGAGAGGAGGACAAGAGGAGAGGAGGACGAGAGGAGAGGAGGACGAGAGGAGAGGAGGACAAGAGGAGAGGAGGACAAGAGGAGAGGGGGACGAGAGGAGAGGGGGACAAGAGGAGAGGAGGACGAGAGGAGGACTGAGAGGAAGGGGGACAAGAAGACAGGGAGACAAGAGGAGAGAGGACAAGAGGAGAGGGGGACGAGAGGAGAGGGAGACAAGAGGAGAGGAGGACGTAGAGGAAGGGGGACAAGAAGACAGGGAGACAAGAGGAGAGGAGGACAAGAGGAGAGGGGACGAGAGGAGAGGGGGACGAGAGGAGAGGGGGACAAGAGGAGAGGAGGACGAGAGGAAGGGGGACAAGAAGACAGGGAGACAAGAGGAGAGGAGGACAAGAGGAGAGGGGACGAGAGGAGAGGAGGACGAGAGGAGAGGAGAGAGGGACGAGAGGAGAGGAGACGAGAGGAGGACGAGAGGAAGGGAGCAAGAAGACAGGGAGACAAGAGGAGAGGAGGACAAGAGGAGAGGAGGACAAGAGGAGAGGGGGACGAGAGAGAGGGGGACAAGAGGAGAGGAGGACGAGAGGAGGATGAGAGGAAGGGTGGCAAGAAGACAGGGAGACAAGAGGAGAGGAGGACAAGAGGAGAGGAGGACAAGAGGAGAGGAGGACGAGAGAGAGGAGGACAAGAGGAGAGGAGGACAGAGGAGAGGAGGACGAGAGGAGAGGAGGACGAGAGGAGAGGAGGGGTGAGAGGAAAGGAGGACAAGAGGAGAGGAGAGGGCGAGAGGAAGGGTAACATGAAAGACTTAGAGAGACAAAAGAGGAGAGAGGACAAAGAGGAGGGAGCAAAAGAGGAGGGGGACAAGAGGAGAGGGGACGAGAGGAGAGAGAGGACCGAGAGGAGAGGAGACAGAGAGGAGAGGGGACAAGAGAGAGATTGCAGAAAACTGAAACAAAAGGCTCTGCGAGTTGGCTGCCCTCACTCCCTCCCTCCGCCCACCCTCTGCATTCCCCACCGTCACCACGTGCGTCATCACAGGAGCCCCCAGAGATACCCAGTCCTCCCCACACACACACACACACACACACACACACACACACACACACACACACACACACACACACACACACACACTCTCTCGCCTCTCTCTCTCAGCAGGCGGCAGCCAGCCAAATCACTCTCACGCCTAGTCAGCCCTGTCCAGTTGGAGGACACAGGTAACGATTCACACTCTGGCTGTCCGCAGGCACAGATGGGGAACAAAAAGGAGTGGAGAAATGGAATGAAAATAAAGAAAAATTAAAAGAGAGTTTTGAGAAAGTTAGTGAATAGCTATTTGTACATTACTACAGATGTGAACTAGGGGCACGAAATGTAATCCTTCACGTTAAGAAAAAATCCCTAAATGAAAAACAAGTTTTTTTTTCCCTTCACAAAATATAAATCACAGTGCAGTTATCACAAAACTTAACACGAACAAGCCCCGATCCCCATCATAAAGGGATGTTTGGTTTCTTTTATAAAATAGGCCTGCCTAACACAACATTACCGTAACGTTAGTGACAAGAGATACACAGCATCATTCACATTATTTTCCACAGATATGAAGCGCTCCACATGTCATCATTGTTAACAATTTAAAAAATAAAAATAATAATTTACATTTACATTTAAGTCATTTAGCAGACGCTCTTATCCAGAGCGACTTACAAATTGGTGCGTTCACCTTAAGACATCCAGTGGAACAGCCACTTTACAATAGTGCATCTAAATATTTTAAGGGGGGTGAGAAGGATTACTTTATCCTATCCTAGGTATTCCTGAAAGAGGTGGGGTTTCAGGTAATAATCAAGTGCTGATTACAGAAATGACTCCAGTTCATTATATACAGCCATTGTCAATGGCCTACTTACGTTGCGAGGTCATTTGCTAAATGTTGGTTACTGCAAAGCGCCAAATTTGAGCTGGGAGTCGTGCATCTCTCTCATCAAATATCACTGTTCAAGGTTTTACTCTGTTTCAACAGGGCGCTATCCCCTTTTATAATGGGAGTTGAGACATACAGTCATTAGAAAGCTATAACACTTTTTTAACCAGTAGATTCCCACATTTGGCACATTAGTGATCTTAAACTTGGTGAGCAGGCTTTTGTTA
This sequence comes from Oncorhynchus nerka, assembly GCF_034236695.1. Taxonomy (NCBI): domain Eukaryota; kingdom Metazoa; phylum Chordata; class Actinopteri; order Salmoniformes; family Salmonidae; genus Oncorhynchus; species Oncorhynchus nerka. Next base: position 7,912 of record NW_027036046.1, read on the forward strand.
ACATGAGACATGTCCCCTAGGCTAATCAACACGCAATTCTGACTACAGTAGGACCCTGGGTTGTCGGTATGCCAGGCAAGGGGTCCTGGGCAAGAAAAGGATGAGGACCCCTGTCCTGCTGTACGACTGCGGTAAAACCTCATCTCCCTTAGCAGTCATAACACACAATAGGTTTTAACCCCCCCTAAAAGCCAGTTTCAACGTGATTTTTTCTCTCGATTTGTCACAATCCTAATGTGAACCAGGGCTTTGACTGAGAAGGGGGAGTGGGGTCCTAAGCCAAAAGCACCCCCCACACACACACACTCACAAACCCAACTCCCTATCCATGTCCTCTTGCCAATAAAACCCCATTGAGAATCTTTTGATACCGTATCTGAACTCAAATATCAAACACAACACTGCCCAGTGTTGTCACGATACCAGAATTTTGACTTCGATACCGATACCAGGTTTAAGTACCACAATACTCGATACCATCACGATACTCAAGACTAAAACGATACCAGAACAAAGGCATATCCCCCCAAAAAATGAAAGAAGTCCCAGAATGGCACTTGATCCAGACAGATAAACGTATCTGCTGCTCTGTTCAATCGCTGAGCTTCTTCTGAGTTACAATATCATAACATTAGCTTTATATATACATAAATGTACATTTTTCAGAGACAGCCATGTAAGCATTAATTAATAAATTATGCAATCATACTTTTTTTTTCTATTTTCTATTTCACCTTTATTTAACCAGGTAGGCTAGTTGAGAACACCTTTATTTAACCAGGTAGGCTAGTTGAGAACACCTTTATTTAACCAGGTAGGCTAGTTGAGAACACCTTTATTTAACCAGGTAGGCTAGTTGAGAACACCTTTATTTAACCAGGTAGGCTAGTTGAGAACACCTTTATTTAACCAGGTAGGCTAGTTGAGAACACCTTTATTTAACCAGGTAGGCTAGTTGAGAACACCTTTATTTAACCAGGTAGGCTAGTTGAGAACACCTTTATTTAACCAGGTAGGCTAGTTGAGAACACCTTTATTTAACCAGGTAGGCTAGTTGAGAACACCTTTATTTAACCAGGTAGGCTAGTTGAGAACACCTTTATTTAACCAGGTAGGCTAGTTGAGAACACCTTTATTTAACCAGGTAGGCTAGTTGAGAACACCTTTATTTAACCAGGTAGGCTAGTTGAGAACACCTTTATTTAACCAGGTAGGCTAGTTGAGAACACCTTTATTTAACCAGGTAGGCTAGTTGAGAACACCTTTATTTAACCAGGTAGGCTAGTTGAGAACACCTTTATTTAACCAGGTAGGCTAGTTGAGAACACCTTTATTTAACCAGGTAGGCTAGTTGAGAACACCTTTATTTAACCAGGTAGGCTAGTTGAGAACACCTTTATTTAACCAGGTAGGCTAGTTGAGAACACCTTTATTTAACCAGGTAGGCTAGTTGAGAACACCTTTATTTAACCAGGTAGGCTAGTTGAGAACACCTTTATTTAACCAGGTAGGCTAGTTGAGAACACCTTTATTTAACCAGGTAGGCTAGTTGAGAACACCTTTATTTAACCAGGTAGGCTAGTTGAGAACACCTTTATTTAACCAGGTAGGCTAGTTGAGAACACCTTTATTTAACCAGGTAGGCTAGTTGAGAACACCTTTATTTAACCAGGTAGGCTAGTTGAGAACACCTTTATTTAACCAGGTAGGCTAGTTGAGAACACCTTTATTTAACCAGGTAGGCTAGTTGAGAACACCTTTATTTAACCAGGTAGGCTAGTTGAGAACACCTTTATTTAACCAGGTAGGCTAGTTGAGAACACCTTTATTTAACCAGGTAGGCTAGTTGAGAACACCTTTATTTAACCAGGTAGGCTAGTTGAGAACACCTTTATTTAACCAGGTAGGCTAGTTGAGAACACCTTTATTTAACCAGGTAGGCTAGTTGAGAACACCTTTATTTAACCAGGTAGGCTAGTTGAGAACACCTTTATTTAACCAGGTAGGCTAGTTGAGAACACCTTTATTTAACCAGGTAGGCTAGTTGAGAACACCTTTATTTAACCAGGTAGGCTAGTTGAGAACACCTTTATTTAACCAGGTAGGCTAGTTGAGAACACCTTTATTTAACCAGGTAGGCTAGTTGAGAACACCTTTATTTAACCAGGTAGGCTAGTTGAGAACACCTTTATTTAACCAGGTAGGCTAGTTGAGAACACCTTTATTTAACCAGGTAGGCTAGTTGAGAACACCTTTATTTAACCAGGTAGGCTAGTTGAGAACACCTTTATTTAACCAGGTAGGCTAGTTGAGAACACCTTTATTTAACCAGGTAGGCTAGTTGAGAACACCTTTATTTAACCAGGTAGGCTAGTTGAGAACACCTTTATTTAACCAGGTAGGCTAGTTGAGAACACCTTTATTTAACCAGGTAGGCTAGTTGAGAACACCTTTATTTAACCAGGTAGGCTAGTTGAGAACACCTTTATTTAACCAGGTAGGCTAGTTGAGAACACCTTTATTTAACCAGGTAGGCTAGTTGAGAACACCTTTATTTAACCAGGTAGGCTAGTTGAGAACACCTTTATTTACCCAGGTAGGCTAGTTGAGAACACCTTTATTTAACCAGGTAGGCTAGTTGAGAACACCTTTATTTAACCAGGTAGGCTAGTTGAGAACACCTTTATTTAACCAGGTAGGCTAGTTGAGAACACCTTTATTTAACCAGGTAGGCTAGTTGAGAAACACCTTTATTTAACCGGGTAGGCTAGTTGAGAACACCTTTATTTAACCAGGTAGGCTAGTTGAGAACACCTTTATTTAACCAGGTAGGCTAGTTGAGAACACCTTTATTTAACCAGGTAGGCTAGTTGAGAACACCTTTATTTAACCAGGTAGGCTAGTTGAGAACACCTTTATTTAACCAGGTAGGCTAGTTGAGAACACCTTTATTTAACCAGGTAGGCTAGTTGAGAACACCTTTATTTAACCAGGTAGGCTAGTTGAGAACACCTTTATTTAACCAGGTAGGCTAGTTGAGAACACCTTTATTTAACCAGGTAGGCTAGTTGAGAACACCTTTATTTAACCAGGTAGGCTAGTTGAGAACACCTTTATTTAACCAGGTAGGCTAGTTGAGAACACCTTTATTTAACCAGGTAGGCTAGTTGAGAACACCTTTATTTAACCAGGTAGGCTAGTTGAGAACACCTTTATTTAACCAGGTAGGCTAGTTGAGAACACCTTTATTTAACCAGGTAGGCTAGTTGAGAACACCTTTATTTAACCAGGTAGGCTAGTTGAGAACACCTTTATTTAACCAGGTAGGCTAGTTGAGAACACCTTTATTTAACCAGGTAGGCTAGTTGAGAACACCTTTATTTAACCAGGTAGGCTAGTTGAGAACACCTTTATTTAACCAGGTAGGCTAGTTGAGAACACCTTTATTTAACCAGGTAGGCTAGTTGAGAACACCTTTATTTAACCAGGTAGGCTAGTTGAGAACACCTTTATTTAACCAGGTAGGCTAGTTGAGAACACCTTTATTTAACCAGGTAGGCTAGTTGAGAACACCTTTATTTAACCAGGTAGGCTAGTTGAGAACACTTTATTTAACCAGGTAGAGCTAGTTGAGAACACCTTTATTTAAACCAGGTAGGCTAGTTGAGAACACCTTTATTTAACCAGGTAGGCTAGTTGAGAACACCTTTATTTAACCAGGTAGGCTAGTTGAGAACACCTTTATTTAACCAGGTAGGCTAGTTGAGAACACCTTTATTTAACCAGGTAGGCTAGTTGAGAACACCTTTATTTAACCAGGTAGGCGTAGTTGAGAACACCTTTATTTAACCAGGTAGGCTAGTTGAGAACACCTTTATTTAACCAGGCAGGCTAGTTGAGAACACCTTTATTTAACCAGGTAGGCTAGTTGAGAACACCTTTATTTAACCAGGTAGGCTAGTTGGAGAACACCTTTATTTAACCAGGTAGGCTAGTTGAGAACACCTTTATTTAACCAGGTAGGCTAGGTTGAGAACACCTTTATTTAACCAGGTAGGCTAGTTGAGAACACCTTTATTTAACCAGGTAGGCTAGTTGAGAACACCTTTATTTAACCAGGTAGGCTAGTTGAGAACACCTTTATTTAACCAGGTAGGCTGAGTTGAGAACATTGCCTTTATTTAACCAGGTAGGCTAGTTGAGAACACCTTTATTTAACCAGGTAGGCCAGTTGAGAACACCTTTATTTAACCAGGTAGGCTAGGTTGAGAACACCTTTATTTAACCAGGTAGGCTAGTTGAGAACACCTTTATTTAACCAGGTAGGCTAAGTTGAGAACACCTTTATTTAACCAGGTAGGCTAGTTGAGAACACCTTTATTTCAACCAGGTAGGCTAGTTGAGAACACCTTTATTTAACCAGGTAGGGCCAGTTGAGAACACCTTTATTTAACCAGGTAGGCTAGTTGAGAACACCTTTATTTAACCAGGTAGGCTAGTTGAGAACACCTTTATTTAACCAGGTAGGCTAGTTGAGAACACCTTTATTTAACCAGGTAGGCTAGTTGAGAACACCTTTATTTAACCAGGTAG
>NW_027036047.1:0-7500 GCF_034236695.1 Oncorhynchus nerka
TAAAACCTACCCACGGTGACTATTAAAACCCCACTGTGACCTGGTGACTATGACTAAAACCTACCCGGTGACTATTAAAGCCTACCCACTGTGACTATTAAAAACCTACCCACGGTGAAAAAACCTACCCACGGTGACTATTAAAACCTACCCACTGTGACTATTAAAACCTACCCAGAAACTGTGGATAGATGGCAGCATTCGCGCTAAACTTAAAGCGCTAACTGCTGCATTTAACCGTGGAAAGGTGACTGAGAATGTGGTTGAATACGGGCTCAGTGTGGTTATTTACTCTTGAGCAATCAAACAGGCAAAACGTCAGGACAGAGTGCTTAGATCGTTGGACTAGTAACCGGAAGGTTGCAAGTTCAAATCCCTGAGCTGACAAGGTATAAATCTGTTGATCTGTTCCCTGGTAGGCTGTCATTGAAAATAAGAATTTGTTCTTAATCTGACTTGCCTGGTTAAATAAAGGCCGACGTGAGTAAAACATTTAAACGTGTTAACCCTCGCAAGGCTGCCGGCTCAGACGGCATCCCCAGCCGCATGCGCAGACCAGCTAGCTGCAGATTTTTCGGACATATTCAATCTCTCCATATCCATATCCCAGTCTGTTGTCCCCACATGCTTCAAGATGTCCACCATTGTTCCTGTACCCAAGAAAGGTACAGGTAACTGAACTAAATGACTATCGCCCCGTAGCCCTCACTTCTGTCATCATGAAGTGCTTTGAGAGGCTAGCTAACGATCATATCACCTCCACCTTACCTGGCACCCTAGACCCACTGAAATGTGCAAACCGCCCCAACAGATCCACAGACGACGCCATCACACTGCACACTGCCCTAACCCACCTGGACAAGAGGAATACCTATGTAAGAATGCTGTTCATTGTCGTTGTCTATAGCTCAGCCTTCAACACCATAGCACCCTCCAAGCTCACCATCAAGCTCGGGGCCCCAAACGAAGAAGCTGATTGTGGACTTCAGGAAACAGCAGAGGGGAGCACCCCTTATCCACATTGTGGAGGAAAAGCTTCAAGTTCCTCGGCGTACACATCACTGACAATCTGAAATGGTGAGAAAAGCTTCAAGTTCCTCGGCGTACACATCACGGACAATCTGAAATGGTCCACACAGAGGGTGGTGTGCCCAACACATTCCTGGGGTTACACTGCCTGCTCTCCAGGACACCCTACACCACCCGATGTCACAGGAAGGCCAAAAGATCATCAAGGACATCCACCCCAACTCACGCCTGACCAAACCAAAACAGAGACATAAAAAGGATCTCTAAGGACACAAGCATTTCACCCGCAATAACATCTGCTAAATATGTGTATGTGACCAATAAAATGTTATTTTATTTGTCACTAAACTGATATAAGCTTCACAAGGTCTGATTGATGTGATTGATGGAAGATGGTTGGGGTATTAAAGCAAGGTCTCAAATGGCTCTCGGTCTCGCGCTCTCCCCTCCCTCTCTCTTTCTCTCATTTTTCTCTTTCCCTCTCCCCTCTCTCTCTAATATGTCAAGCCTCCTCTCTTTCTCTCTTCTCTCTTTTCAATCTCTCCCTCTCTCTCTCTCTGTCCCTCTCTCGCTCTCATGCTCTCCCTCTCCCTCTCTTCTCTCTCTCTCTCTCTCTCTCTCTCCCTCTCCTTTCTCTCCATCTCTCTCTGTCCCTCTATCTATCTCTCTCTCTCTCTCGCTCTCCCCTCTCTATCTCTCTCTCTCTCTCCTTCTCTCGCTCCTCTCTCCCTCTCTCTATCTTCTCTCTCTCCCTCTCTCTGCTTTCTCTCTTCTCCGTCCCTCTCTCGCTTCCTCATGCTCTCCCTCTCCCTCTCTTCTCTCTCTCCCTCTCTCTATCTTCTCTCTCTCTCCCTCTCTCTCGCTTTCTCTCTCCCTCTCTCTCTCTCCCTCTCTCTCTCCCGCTTTCTCTCTCTCTGTCCCTCTCTCACTCTCATGCTCCCCCTCCCTCTCTCTCTCTCTCTCTCTCTCTCTCTCTCTCTCTCTCTCTCTCCCTCTGTCTCCCTCTCTCGTTTTCTCTCCTTCCCTCTCTCCCCCCTCCTCTCTATATATCAGGTAATAGGTTCAGCTCTTCTCCTCACAAATAGTGAAAATAGTTCAAGTACAAAAGGGAAAATAAATCAACATAAATATGGGTTGTATTTACAATGGTGTTTGTTCTTAGTTGCCCTTTTCTTGTGGCAACAGGTCACAAATCTTGCTGCTGTGATGGTACACTGTGGTATTTCACCCAGTAGATATGGGATAGTAGATATCTCTAATGTCATACCACTGTAGTCTCTAATGTCATACCACTGTAGTCTCTAATGTCATACCACTGTAGTCTCTAATGTCATACCACTGTAGTCTCTAATGTCATACCACTGTAGTCTCTAATGTCATACCACTGTAGTCTCTAATGTCATACCACTGTAGTCTCTAATGTCATACCACTGTAGTCTCTAATGTCATACCACTGTAGTCTCTAATGTCATACCACTGTAGTCTTTAATGTCATACCACTGTAGTCTCTAATGTCATACCACTGTAGTCTCTAATGTCATACCACTGTAGTCTCTAATGTCATACCACTGTAGTCTCTAATGTCATACCTCTAATGTCATACCACTGTAGTCTCTAATGTCATACCACTGTAGTCTCTAATGTCATACCACTGCAGTCTCTAATGTCATACCACTGTAGTCTCTAATGTCATACCACTGCAGTCTCCTACGTAATCATATGCCATATGTCTCTCTCTCTGTCTCTCTCTCTCTCTCTGTCTCTCTCTCTGTCTCTCTCTCTCTCTCTGTCTCTCTCTCTCTCCCTCTCTCTCTCTCTCTCTCTCTCTCTCTCTCTCTCTCTCTCTCTGTCTCTCTCTCTCTGTATCTCTCTCTCCTCTCTCTCTCTCTCTCTCTATCTCTCTCTGTCTCTCTCTCTGTCTCTCTCTCTCTCTCTCTCTGTCTCTCCCCACTCAATTGAATTCAGTTGAATTCTGTCTCTCTGTCTCTCTCTGTCTCTCTCTCCCTCTCTCTCTCTGTCTCTCTCTCTCTCTCTCTCTCTCTCTCTCTCCCTCTCTCGCTCTGTCTCTCCCCACTCAATTGAATTCAGTTGAATTCTGTCTCTCTGTCTCTCTCTGTCTCTCTCTCACTCTCTCTCTCCCTCTCTCCCTCTGTCTCTCTCCCCATTCAATTGAATTCAAGGGGCTTTATTGACATGGGAAACATGTTAATGTCACCAAAGCAAGTGAGGTAAATAATAAACCAAAGTTAAATAAACAAAACAAATGAACATTAAACATTAAAATGAAGTTTCAAAAGAATAAAGACATATTATGTGCAAATAGTTAAAGTATGAAAGGGAAAATAAATCAACATAAATATGGGTTGTATTTACAATGGTGTTTGTTCTTCACTGGTTGCCCTTTTCTTGTGGCAACAGGTCACAAATCTTGCTGCTGTGATGGCACACTGTGGAATTTCACCCAGTAGATATGGGAGTTAACCAAAATTTAATTTGTTTTCTAATTCTTTGTGTGTCTGTGTAATCTGAGGGAAATATGTGTCTCTAATATGGTCACACTGTTCCTAGGCCGTCTGTCACGGTTCATGAATCCACTGCCTCCTTTTCCTTTTCTCTCTCTCTCTCTCTCTCCCGTGTTTGTGTGGGCGTGGTTCCCAATCTCGGCCTGATTGTCTGCGCCAGCTGGAATCACTTATCTTCCCTTTATATGTTCTGTAACCAGTGTTTCTTGTTGTCAGATCGTTGTTACTTCCTGAGGTTGTGTCGTGTGTCCCGTGCTCATCTCTCGCGCCCTTGTGTGGATTATCTGCTGTGCTCCTTCCTACCCATCCGGACACACTCCCTGGGTTTTCTCAGCACGCTCACATAGGAGGATGCGCCCTAGTCCCTGGGTCGGATTCCGTCTGAGTACAGTCTGTCTGTCCTGTTGCTGCTGTAAACTGTATTCATTAAACCATCGTTGCTTGCATCTTGCATCCGCCTCTGTATTGTTACAGAACGATCTGACCAGACCATGGATGCAGCGAGTTCAACGAGTCTGACCGAATTCATTTCCCGTAGTATCACGAGAATGGATCAACAAGAGGAGAACATCTCCAGCACAGGTCGGGCAGTACAAGCCATTGCGGCCTTGCAGGTACCCCAGCTGACCCAACAATTACAACATCTGAGGGGTCTCGCTGCGCCACCTACACCGGCAGTTCAACCCGCCCCGCCAGAGCCGGATTCCCAGCTAGAGCCACGGCTACCGACACCAGAGGGTTATTCAGGTGATCCTGACTATTGCAGAGCTTTTCTTACGAGATGTTCCATGCATTTCTCGTTGCAGCCACGGACCTTCAACCGTGAACAGTCTAAAGTAGCATTCGTACTCACACTGCTATCAGTCAAAGCGGCTCTTTGGGGAACGGCGGTGTGGGCGAACCAGGACCCATGCTGCACCTCTTTCCAGACACTCTCCGAGGAGATGAGAAGGGTCTTCGATCGGGCCATGGTGGGTAGGGAGGCGGCCAGACTACTCGCTGACCTTCGCCAAGGAGACCGTTCCGTATCGAATACTCCATCAATTCCGCACTCTGGCCGCAGAGTGTCAGTGGAACGAGGAGGCGCAGTGGGACATGTTCCTGCATGGGCTGGAGGACCGGATCCAGAAGGAGATTTATGTTCTGGACCTTCCCAGGAGTTTAAATGGACTAATGGAACTAGCCTTGGTCGACGCTCGTCTGAGTCGTGTTGGCAGCGAGCATGCCCTAACAGACCGTATAACGACACGGAGGGCTGGCATGCCCAGCGAGGCGGGAACACGGCCAGTTCAGCCTCCGCTCACGAACCCATGCAGCTGGGAGAGCTCGCCTCTCCCGGAAGAGAGGAGAGGCGGAGATCCCAGGACTCTGTCTCTACTGTGGTAGAGCGGGCCACTTTATCCACTTCTGCCCGGTAAAAGATTAGGCCGGTAGTAGAATGAGGCTACTATCGGGTGGTGTCACCACAGGGAAGACCTCATCATCTACTCTCCTCCCGGTAAGACTAAGATGGGCCAACCACACGCACGACACCCAAGCCTTACTGGACTCAGGAGCAGAGGGTAATTTCATGGACTTCAAGCTCGCTCACAAACTCCAGATTCCTATCACCTCACTCACGCACAAGATATCCGTCAACGCTCTCAATGGTCAAGAACTACCCAACATTTCTCACACCACTGAACCTATCACACTCATCACTTCTGGCAATCACACTGAGACACTATCATTTCTACTCATGGACTCACCCCTTGCACCATTAGTTCTCGGCCACCCTTGGCTCACCCAACACAACCCCAGAGTTGACTGGGGTCATAACTCTATATCCATGTGGAGTAACAAATGTCTTGAGTCCTGTTTAGTGTCTGCTTGTTCGTCTGTGTCTGATTCTGTGTTTCTAGAGGAGGCAGTGGAATTGTCTAACGTGCCCGTTGAATACCTCGACCTGAAGGAGGTGTTCAGTAAGTCCCGTGCTGCTTCTCTTCCTCCGCATCGTCCCTATGACTGTGCAATAGAATTATTGCCAGGTGAGTCTAAAGGCAAGTTATATTCACTCTCTGTTCCTGAGAGGGAGGCTATGGAGAGATACATCTCTGGTTCTCTGGCATCTGGATTCATTCGTCCTTCCTCTTCTCCAGCGGGGGCGGGGTTCTTCTTTGTGGAGAAGAAGGACGGATCTCTGCGTCCTTGCATTGAGTACCGTGGGTTGAATAACATCACAGTGAAGAATACCTATCCCTTACCGTTGATGTCCTCAGCCTTTGAAAGGTTACAGGGAGCATCCGTGTTCACTAAGTTGGATTTACGTAATGCATATCATTTGGTTCGCATAAGGGGGGGACGAATGGAAGACCGCGTTTAACACCCCCAGAGGGCACTTCGAATATTTGGTCATGCCTTTTGGGCTATCAAACTCCCCAGCGGTTTTCCAGGCACTCGTAAATGACGTGCTGAGAGATATGATTGATCAGTTCATATATGTTTACCTGGATGACATACTGATTTTCTTCTTCTCTCCAGGAACACGTTCCAGCACGTCAGGCGAGTGCTTCAGAGGTGCTCTGAGAATGGACTTTTTTTTTGTCAAGGCGGAGAAATGCATTTTTCATGCACAATCCGTTCCATTCCTAGGTTACATCGTCTCGACTGAAGGTATTCGCATGGATCCTGACAAGGTTAAGGCTGTGGTGGATTGGCCAAGCCCAGATTCCCGTAAGGCCCTACAGAGGTTTCTGGGATTCGCCAATTTCTACCGGCGTTTCGTTAAACTTTAGCCAGATAGTCGCTCCTCTTACCGCCTTAACCTCCCCCAGAGTGACGTTCAGGTGGTCGATACAGCCGAGGCTGCATTCGTCAAACTCAAGAGCCGCTTTGTTTGGCTCCCCATCCTTATAGCTCCCGATCCCTCGCGTCAGTTCGTGGTGGAGGTGGACGCTTCAGAGGTGGGGGTAGGTGCGGTACTTTCCCAACGTTCCTCTTCTGACGACAAGATGCACCCTTGCGCGTTCCTTTCCCATCGGTTATCACCTGCGGAACGCAACTACGACATTGGCAACAGAGAGTTGTTGGCAGTGAAGTTAGCACTGGAGGAGTGGCGCCATTGGTTAGAGGGTTCGGGGTACCTTTTATAGTTTGGACCGATCACAAAATTTGGAATATATCAGAACCGCCAAGCGACTCAACTCCAGGCAGGCGCGGCGGGCACTCTTTTCTGACGTTTGACTTCTCTCTCTCGTATCGCCCGGGTTCCAAGAATGTCAAACCCGATTCCCTTTCTCGCATTTTGACCATTCCGAACGCCCATCCACTCCCGGCGTGCATCCTACCCGGGACCCTAGTGGTCTCCACACTCACATGGGAGGTTGAATCGAGGGTCAAAACGGCCTTAGAAGGGGTAACGCCTCCCGCCCGGTTGCCCGCCTAATCGGTTGTTTGTGCCGGAGGGGTGTCGGTCCGATGTTATTCGGTGGGGCATTGCTCCAGCGTGGCGTGTCATCCAGGAGTCAGTCGCACTAGCTTTTTGGTTAAGCAACGCTTTTGGTGGCCACTGATGGCTCGTGACATTCACAGTTTTGTCTTGGCTTGCTCGGTTTGTGCCACTGGGAAGACTTCTAATCGACCCCCAGATGGGTTACTCCAACCGCTGTCGGTCCCTTCGAGACCCTGGTCCCACATCGCTAGATTTTGTTACCGCCTCCCCGCCTCCCAGGGCAAGATGGTTGTTTTGACCGTGGTGGACCGGTTCTCGAAAGGCGGCTCATTTTATTCCCTTGCCTAAATTACCATCTGCCAAGGAGACAGCGGTAACTGTCGTGGATCACGTCTTTCGCTTACATGGTCTGCCGATGGACGTAGTTTCTGACAGGGGGCCCCAATTTGTGTCAAGTTTTGGCAAGAGTTTTGTAGGTTACTGGGAACGAGTGTCAGCCTGTCTTCAGGGTTTCATCCC